>NC_056739.1:1919839322-1919906822 GCF_019279795.1 Protopterus annectens
CATGCTGTGGCAGATGTCATCCACACTAATTATGACAGTAATAATGTACCGAGTATGCATTCAGGTGTGAGGTGGCTTGTGTACCAAGGTTGGTAGCAATCTGACAGTTTCTCACCTTGTGGGCACCATTGTATGGAAAGCTGTTTACACGGCCCACCTCACAACTATGGGTATTTCATCCATGAATCAGGAGGCCACAACATCCCTGTACTCCACCCTTATCAGATGCATTATCAAGTACAATGGCTCCTTTGGCATGTGCCTTGCCAAGCAAATGCAGCAGTTGCAGAGACCACAGAGGTTCCTGACCAGGCAATTCCAGGGTCTGCAACACCTGTCCTATACTGGTAGGCTGAAAGCCCTGTCCCTGTACTCAGTCTCATACAGACTGATCATAGGTGACCTGTGTCTAGCATACAAGGCAATGTCCAAATCAGCCTTGATAGCATTTCTGCATATTTGTAAGACAAATTGCACTCACGCATCATGCATGCAAGGCCCTCACCTGGTCTGTGACATATATAGTACTTGTTGGTGGGATAGTGTAGTGTCCCACACAATACACTGTCTGTAATATACACTCCCTCCCCATGTCTAGCAGTGTACATGTATAGCCCTCTTGAAGAAGAAGTTGGACAACTGCATGGGAAATGGATGAGACACCCCTGGGATCCTGCGTGTCTCCCAGCTGGACAGGGGAAACAGGTGCTGATTTGGAAGGGACATGGGCAAGAGTCTGGGCCAGGCTTATGAGGGCATCAGGGCCAATAGCCTGGTATCATCTTATGAGGCTATAAACCTAGTACTTAACATGTTTCCTGTATGTATTGCAGACTGTCCTGCAATGTTGTCTGAAATTAATCCCTGTGAGTCTGAATTGTGTATGTACTGCAGTGATAGTGTATAGTCCTGTCCCCTCATCAGTTATCATCACATATCGTTACACCTTGCCATTGTGTGTGGTATGTATAGCAGTAAGTCAGCTCTTACAGTACATGTATATGCACTTGGTGACACTGTATAGCTTACTCCGATAACCTTCTAGGTCCATCACACAGTAGGATTTGTCACCCATTGTTGTGGGCCTGACAGTAGCAGTGAAAGTAATGGATTGCAGCAGGTTGAACTACCATAAGGCCTGCCCTGAAGGGCCCATAGGTGTCACAGCTGTGGAAGACTGTATGAGGAGTGTGTGTGTGTGTGTGTGTTTGTGTGTGTGTGTGTGTGTGTGTGTGTGTGTGTGTGTGTGTGTGTGTGTGTGTGTGTGTGTGTGTGTATCAGCAAACATAATACTGCAGGGTATTAACTTACATATGTTGTGTTCCCCTCACATGTGAACACAGGGCTTGGTGTCCCTTCCCCTCACAACCTAATGTCAGTGTCTTAGCAGACTCCCATAATGATGATGGTCATAGTGAGGCACAGGTGGGGTTGTTGGTGCCTGAATCCATGCCATTGCTTGGTATCCCACTTTCACCCACCATGTCCCCACACACAGTCAGTATGCCCAAACATGGCCAGTCCCCAGCAGCCATGGATAATGGACAGGTTAAGGGTGGTGGCATGGAATAGGCTAGTGTGTTGTGTTTGGTGAGGGTGAATGTGGACATCAGCCATAGGCAGAGAGCAGGTGAGGTCACATACAGGCAGATGGAAAAGGGTGCTCAACAGAGGACTGCTGCCCATCAAGCCCCTATTGCAAGGGCCATGGCAGGTGTCACCAGATGCATGTTATGGTCTGTCATGGAGGCGCAGGCATGTACTGACTGCAGCACCAGACAGATGCTCAGGGTCATGAATGCAGCATTCCCTGCCATGCGTGACAACCTCCACGGTAGTTGTGATGCCATATGTCATCTTGCCAATGTTGGGGATAGACAGTAGGGTGAGACATTGTCATTGCTCAACCGTGCAATGTCTGTCCTTGAGCATGTGGTGGGAGTAGGGCATTGGCCAGGTGGATCTAGGTCAGCAACATGATCAGCTGTGCACCCACATAGCCATGCACATTCCCAGTCCCGTAGTGGCAGTATCCACAGCACTACTGAAGGGACAGCACTGTCCACAACACTCCAGAGTAGGCCATAGTCATGTTGTCTTGGCCAGTCCCAGCAGGGATATGGGTCCAGCAGACAGCAGTCACCATCAGGGAGTGGTACTGCATCTGTCTTTGGGCCTGTTGGTGCCAGTGATAGTCCTGGAAGAACCAGTTATCACATCCCTTCCCGGGAGACAGTGAACCGTACATACTGCCATGTACTGTCCACATCTGTCCAACATAGACCTGTATCGGGTATCCACATTGCTTGCTGGTGTGCAGACAAACATTCACACATCCCGATCCCAGGCGAGTCACCGCCAGACATACACAGCTCCTCTGCATGGCCCAGTTGAACATCACCCCTCCAGACACACACACACACACACACACACACACACACACACACACACACACACACACACACACACACACACACACACATGATGTCAGCCATATGGCCCAGCTTAGGCCTGTGGCAATCCAACACCACACCCTGTGCATGTGATGACATGTGTGCCACAACCCTGTTATCCATACCATCGATGCACGGACATGCTCATATGGGTCTGATGCACAGGGTGACTATGGTACAGCGTAGTAATGTCATGCTGTGTAAGGTGCTATCTGCTGGCAGTAGTTATGGGTACATATTGAGGTGTATGTACCTTGTTAGCCATGATGCACTATTGCTGTTAGTACTGCTGACTAAAGTGTCATGCACCGTATTCTGGTTGTGTTCCAGATGTCTGTGTATCTGCAGGCTGTGGGACTGCTGACAGTAGCAATAATGAGTAAGGTGGAATGGAAACATAGTGACCTTTTCATAGCCAGGGTACAGCTGTACATGTACATGTTTACCAGGTGTGTTTACATGCAACACTGCATGAGGGCCAATTGTGGCAGACATTGTGACCTTGCATACATACCCTTGACACAGCCACCTAGCCTGCATACATGTCACCTGGGTGTTTTGCAAGACTGCAGACTCACACATACAGAGGAGGTTACTTGGTACTGGTACTAGGTCCCTGACCAGCATAGCCATTACATTCACTCCAACAGATTCAATTATCAGCACCTGTTGCCCCTGCCATTTCTGTCACATCCACTCAACCCTATCATGCTGTTGATGAGGGTTTGCTTGGTACTGTGTATCACAGGTTTGGGGGTATGTATTCCTGACACAGGTCAGCCTGTGTTAGTCTAACCTGACAATCACCAGCATGTGTGTCTGCTATCTCATTTGCATGTCTGGCCTCTCATACTGGTAGTGCACACAGAGTCATAGTCCTGTACATGGGGCAGTGATGAAGGGCTGAGCACAGCCCCTACCTGCACAGTCTTACGTATGATAGTGCTAGATACATAACACAGATAGCACAGTGGTACTGTAGTGTGGCTGTGTCTGCCACTACAATTGCAGGGACTGTTAGGATTGGCAGTGGTTAGTTCAGAGGCCCTTAACATGTTAGAGCCATTTCACACATACACACCCACACACCGCTGCATGGGGACATGCATTGAGACACACATGCACATGGAGATGACACTTCTCAGAGTAGATGACCTACCCATCTATTAGTGTACAATACACTGTGATATGCCCACTGCATCACAGTGGCTTGGTTTTAGAAACTGTGTAACTGTGCTTGTACGGTGGATGACATCTGTATGGGCTGACACTAAGTTGGCAATGGGGGAGTTCACAGGGTGGAAGAAGCACACAAAATAGTATAGGCATTCACACACTGAAGACAGCCACCGGGGCTGTGCAAACAGAAACACATACACAGTTGCCAATAGACATATTAGTAACCCTACGTATCCAGTTGTATGTACTATAGTGCTGTGTATACATGCCATGATTCACATACATTATATGCCTGGAACATAACACACAACCTCTCACAACAGGTACTCCGCCAAATGCATTCATGGATGGTGGGATAACCCACCAGACATAGCGAGTGGTCTCATCTACTGCTCCTATATGCCTGCACAAGTGATAGTGTGACCGACTTTGTATGAGCGTGATTTGTCAGTCAGGTACGATGTCTGATGCTGGCATGTGTGTCAGTATGGTAACTGTGACATATTTGGCAATGATCTCACAGGAATGCTCATTGTCAGGGGACACAGACCACATATAGGTTGCAAACATGTGTGTATCCCATGTACATTTGTACAGATAACTGGTATGGGCTGTATAGTGTAACATGGTGCATGTGAGGCAGATGCCATTAACAGGGTTTTTAAAGTAATATCATGGGTAGAGGGTCAGCAGGCCTTAAAATGGTATAACCTACACACACAACAGCCACAGGGGATAAGCTGCACACACTACTACAATTGGTATTGAGATTAGTACCCCTACTTATCTAACCATTTCCACTATAATATTTCTCAGTTATTGCACATGCCACAGAGCTTAGAGGGCTAACAAGTGTATGCAGTTACATCTAGGGTGAATGACATCAGCAGGCCTTGTAAAGTAGGGCAGTGTGGCATGCACTTGGTGTTACATGCCTCAAAATGGTATAACCCACACCCGCAGAGGATATGAGTCTCACCCAAACACTAATGTGAGCTCATACACACAGTATCACAGTTTCCAGTATTGAGATTAGAACCCCCACCTATCTAGTTATGTATACTACAGTGTTATGCAGTTATCACACATGCCATGGAGCTTATACAATTTCACAGTGTCACAAGGTATGTCTAAGGTGATTACATCGAGAGCCCTTGTAAAGCATGGCAATGGGAAATGTACTGGGTGGGATGGTGTCAAAGTACATTAGCCAACAAACATACACACTTACAAATGCCTTCACACACACACACACACACACACACACACACACACACACACACACACACACACACACACACACACGCACGCACACACACACACATACACACACACACACACACACACACACACACACACACACACACACACACACACACACACACATTTTCCATAACTGAGTGTAGAACCGCTGTCTAGTTATCTGTAGTATACTGTTACTTAGTTATTACAGGCGCCATGGAGCTTATAGGGCTGAGTGCTGTCCAAAGGTACTTCTAAGGGCAATGACATTGGCAGGACTGCTAATGTAGGGCACTGGGAAGTGTTGTGGGTGGAAAAGTCCTCAAAATACATCATCCTACAAACATACACACTCTTGCACATACACTTACACACACACACATACACACACACACACACACACACACACACACACACACACACACACACACACACACACACACACACACACACACTTGCCAGACCTGAGAGTAGAACCCCTGCCTATCTAGTTATTTGTACTATAGTGTTGCGCAGTTATCACATGCACTACAGAGATTACAGGGCTGATAAGTTCCCAAATGTACTTCTAAGGTGAATGACATCAGCAGGACTGTTAAACACATACCTAGACCTACACACACACACACACACACACACACACACACACACACACACACACACACACACACACACACACACACACACACACACACGTGATGTGATATTATAGCCCCCGCCTCAGTACTATTACACAATGGAGCTCACCTTCATGCTGGCACATGTGACTGGTTATGACTGGTATGCCACTGTCTGCAGCAGGACATCACTCTATGCCATCCAGGGTATGTGTGACTCACTCTGTCTGTCCGCCCCTGTATCTCTCTCTCTATCACTGTCTGTCTCTCACTTCTCCACATCTATGTGTGTATATGCTTGACATATTATCTGTTGCCCATATATATGTCTGTGTATCACACTCAACATATGCATATATATCACATATGGTCCACCTACAGCTAGCTGAGGGTGATCCTGTCTGATGGGTGTGTGTAGGGACAGTTAAAGTGTACATAGCTGTCTGTATGCAAAGACAAAGATACATAATACAGCCATATAGTCCAGTGTGGGTTCCAACAAGGCCTGTGATTCTCTAAGTGTAGGAGCATGCCCAGTGTGACCTTCTATAATTAGATTGGGACTCCATTCCAGAGATAGGTGTACTCCAGACTGGGACTTTGTGTGCTACAACCATACCTCTCAGAAATAAACAGGAATTTCCTAGGGGTACTGGGTCTCTTTAGCAGACATTTTCTGACATATTCAGGAATGCATGGATCATGCAATCCCAAATAAAACCAAGACCCAATCCTCCAAAGGCAGACGACCTGTCTGGTGGACCCCAGCCATAAACAAACTATACAATAGAAGGAGGAAGCTACTACATGATAGAGCAAAATCCCAAAAAGGGAAGGCATCTCTGATCAGTATTAGCAAAAAACTAAGGGCACTCATAAAATCGTCAATGGCCAGCTTCGAGAGAAAAATTGCACAGGACACTAAGGATAATCACAAGGCTTTCTTTAGTTATGTTAGGAACCTGGGTGGGAATTCCCAGATATGCTCAGAATTAGTCCAAAATGACAAAAAATACACCGATCCTACAGACATTGCCAACATCCTAGCTGACAGGTTCAGCGCAAACTTCTCCCCCCCCTCCCCACCAAAAGGGCAAATATCTATCCCAGCAGAGTGCTGCCCCCTGACATCTCAGATGCTCAGGTGGGAGCCGCCCTCTCCAAAGCAAAAAACACAGCATCAATGGGACCAGACGGTGTCCCAGGCTGCATCCTAAATGAACTCCAAGAAGAGCTAAACCCAAACATAAAACTACTGTTCAATCTCAGCCTTACTACAGGATATGTACCCAAAGAGTGGCGTACAGCAACAGTGGTCCCTCTCCACAAAGGTGGTGCCTCAATGGACCCTGGAAACTATCGCCCCATAAGCCTGACTAGCTTGGTCTGCAAAGCTATGGAAAGGATCATCATGGACCTCATAAATAAAGATATTGGGGACCTACAGACACTGGATCCTACCTAGTTCGGCTTTGTTAAGGGCAGATCCTGCCTCTTAAACCTGGTTGACTTCTTTGAAACAGTCACCAAGGCCATTGACGAAGGGAAGGTGGTCCACACAGTCTATCTGGACCTCGCAAAAGCCTTCGATACAATACCCTACTCGGGCATTATAGATAAGCTCACCAGCTTTAATATAAACCCCTATGTCACTAGATGGGTTGCAAACTGGCTCAAGGACAGAACCCACATGGTTAGAATTGCTGGAGCCATGTCAGACTCCAAACCAGTTACAAGTGGCATCCCACAAGGCTCAGTCTTGGGACCTCTCTTGTTTGGTATATATTTCTCGGAGGTACAGGCCAACACGGAAGGACTGTGGCTGACCAAGTTCGCAGATGACTGCAAACTGGGTGCCATAATCAACTCTCCAGCTGACACAAGCATCCTCCAAAAGGGCCTCATAGAAACAGACAACTGGTGCCAGAGCCATGGCCTCAAGCTAAACGCCAAAAGTGTATAGTCATCCCTTTGGCAAAAACAAAGTGCCCACAAATTACCACATAGGTGGTAATCCATTAAGTACAGAAGAAGTAATTAGGGACCTGGGGACCCAAGTTGATAGCAATCTCTCATTTGACAACCACGTGGCCAAAGTGGTTAGAAAAACATTTTATATAGCCCACCTAATCATGAAGGGATTCACATCTAGATTAGGGAGGTCATCGTGCCTCTTTACTCATCCCTCATCAGGCCCATAATCGAGTACAATGCCCTTTGGGATGTACCTTACCAAACACCTGCAGCAACTGGAAAGACCCCAAAAGTACCTCACCAAGAGGATCAAAGGGCTCAAACAGATGCCATATGCTGCCCGGTTAAAGAAACTCCAGCTCTACTCAGTGGCATACCGCCTGCTCAGAGGTGACCTGTGCCTGACGTATAAGGCCATGTCCAACCCGGAATTAAGGGACATGCTCCACCTCAAAAAATCCAAATCCCATCGAGCTACACGCTCGAGAGACTTGAACCTCAGCACTGAAATAAATAGGACATGCTGGAGGGACAGATTCATAACCCAGAGGCTCCCTTCACTATGGAATAAAATCCCAGCCCAGGTTAGGCAGAGTCCCTCATT
Source organism: Protopterus annectens (assembly GCF_019279795.1). Classification (NCBI taxonomy): domain Eukaryota; kingdom Metazoa; phylum Chordata; order Ceratodontiformes; family Protopteridae; genus Protopterus; species Protopterus annectens. The sequence continues at coordinate 1,919,847,392 of NC_056739.1, forward strand.
GATTCTCTTCAAGAGGAGTCTTGATGAGTGGATGGGAGATCGTAGGTTTACCCCGGGTATCACTTCTGTGTCACTGTTAGACAGAGGCACAGTATACTAACCTCGAAAAAGGGCATAGCAAAATTAATTTAAAATGGGTGGCGAAAGCCAAACATACTCTGGCTAGGCTTATAAATGCCCTAGGGCAGATAGCCTAGTATGAACCTATGAACCTATGAACCTATATCTGTGGTCTGACACTGCAATGTATTGTGTCATTACCTAGTGACAGACATCCTCAGATCATGACACTGCTTTACCAGAGGAATACAAGATGTATGATGTACAGAGCAATATTATGAGCCCAGCTGTATACATTCTTGCCCAACAAAGCCATTTGAGAGGTATGGCTACCGCCGGTTGACTGATGACGCTGTGTAAACAGTCCAGCAACTTGGTGATATACTGACTGGGGATCTCCTGCTTGTGTGGTATCTTTCTTACCTGAGAACTCATATCCTGGTGTTGCCATACCTCTTAACTGTACATTGTTTGGCTGATTGTCCAGGTGTTTGCTGAGATGTTTTGTCCAGTATACATAAACTTGTGTTTTTTGGTTAGTTGCTTATAATTGAAGACTGACGTTACAAAATAATGGCAGACATTACTGTTTCAGTCTACATAAGCTTCAGACAATTCCTTATCCTACCAACTTTCTCAGTATGTAAGGGCAATATTTACAATACGTGCCTATCATTCTGCCTTTGTCCCACTTTTATTTATAACCTTGTCCAGATGTCTTGCTATCAAAGGTTGGGAGGCATGGGTGTGGGTACAGAGTGCGTTCTACTGTGCAGACATGTCCATTATATGTGTAATATATTCCACATAGCACTGTGACTTCCAGGTATGTCAGTGACAGAGTAGTACAGAGTAATGTGGTGAACCACTGACAGACAGGTTTGTATAGGGTGATGGTTTGCTATGACGTTAGTAGGGTATTGGCCCTGAAGCCCTTATAACCCATGGAGATGAGAGTGTAGCCCATGTTAAGACATGTCAGCACACAGAGCCCCTGTCCAGCAGGGACACAGGTGGGTTCACAGGACTGTCTTCTGTGTTATACAGGGAGCACATCACTAGGGGTATTGAGGCATTTGACTTGCTGTTGACAGGGAGTGAATTCCACAGATGGGAGCATGTGTGGTACACATATCTGTCACACCAAGCCATACTGATATCACAGTCCAGGCTGATGCTGCACCTACAGGTTCATGGAGTGGGCCTTGAGTTCCAGATGTGCTATAGTCCCATCATGGCAGGGTCTGGATTGCTTTGTATGCCAGACAGGGGTCACCTCAGCATAGTCTGTATGGCATGGGGTAGAGGGACAATGCTGTTAGCCTATCTGTGTAGAGTAGGTGCTTGGGGATTAGGGCAAGGCTTCAGTGTTTGCAAAACCCTTATGTGTAGAGTCTACATGGTCTGTGGTGTGTAGGTTTGTGGGGTTCTCATGTGGTTTTGCCTCTGAGGTGTCCATTCTCTGGGTTTTGTTTGGTTGCAGACCTCCACTTATATGGGTGTGTGTTGTGCATTTGCAGGTGATGTTTACTGACCCCTTACACTGCATGGCACCTATGTTACTGCACAATCTGTTCTGGTGTGCACATTCTCCATTTGTCTGGCCAGTGTTTCCCCTTCCCCTTATATGTGTCGCTTTATCCTTTTGTAGTCCAGTCACAAGCTTTGGCCAAAGTGGCTGCTGTGTATTTGTAATTCTGATGTGGGCAGGTTACATGCCATTACATCACACACAAGACTGTGGAATTCACACCTCTGAATGTACCTATTTAGCAGGTTGTCCATCATTGTACCACTCCATTTGCTGTGGTACTTAGATGGTTTGTGTTGCTATATGTTATTATGAGGCTACATGTGGGCCTAGCTGTCATACCATCACAGACTGACATCTGCACAGGCCAAAATATGACAGTCAGACAAAGGCCCACACATGGGGATGGGGTGTTAATTATGTTCTGCCAAAGATAGACAGTTGTTGGACTGGTTTGGTAATTGCTTGTTTGCTCTTATAGGTTTGATGTCTGCTTCCCCACTGCTTGCCATTGCTGTTTTGGCATGACCCTTTCTTGTTTGGCAAATAGTTGGCAGGCAAATGCAATGTCAGGACAAACAGAACAGATATACAAGACATACATGTGCTCCTTCTGTGACAACCTGTGCCATTCCAGGGGTATAGCTGTTGGACACTTACATGTTGTCAGTGCTGACACAGAAAGGTGGTGGGAGCCTTTTATACACTGGCAGTATACTGACCTTCAGGTACCTCAGCTTCTCAGAGCCAGACATCTGGACAAAGCCATAAGTGATTGGGGGATGGACGACTAAATGTAGGGGCCATTTTTAAGTATTGGCCTTACAACCCTAGAAAGGTGATTCAGTAACAGGTTTTGCATTAGAATGCATGTTTCTATGGGTATGCAGTCTGACACTACAATCTGTCATTATTTTCTGACCTTAGTCTTGTGTGATTTGCCACTGAATTTCCAGGCAATCACTGGTTTGTGTTATACAGACCACAATTATGATGTAAACCTCTGGACATTGTGTAAAGTTGAGAGGTATGGTAGGCACTGTGTAGGTGCTGTCCATATGTGTAGCCCCCTGTCCATGACCTGTGCAGCTTTCCTGCATTAACAGATATTGATATCTGGACAGTCTGTACATCTCCTACCATAGGTGTGGTTGACATGCATGATAGTTGGCATTGCAGTTCTCTGAGCATGGCCCTGTCAAAGATGGCACTGTTACTAGGCCACTACAACACAACAGCTGGGAGTGGGTGCTGGCCAAATCATGGCAGTATTAACCACACATATACATAGCTCATTGACCTCTGCATATTGTGGACATGCAACAAATTATCATGTGTATTGGGACAGCCCTGGCAATGTGTGCTCTGCTGCTATTTCCCTGCAAACATACCTGTTACTGCATTTCTATGGGAATATGGGGGGCACGTTTGCACAGACTGTGCTGATATTTTCTTTACATTTTAGTTCCATTTAGCATGCTATTGTGCCCTGTCTTGAGGGCTAGAGGCATATCACTAAAGACCACAGGTCAGATTGTAATGGCATACATTTGAGTTTCAGACTTCTTACCCGTCAGAGCCTTACTGTGACTGCAAGACCTGCTGTGCTATCACTGTGTAAGTCTGTAGGGGGTATTTCATCATTGTTGCCATTTGTGGGCCTTTGCCAGACATTTCTTTATGGTTTTATAAAGCTGACTTGCTGGGTGAGGCTGAGGGGTGAGTATGGGACACCCACATTGAGATCCATGCCTGTGACCTATGACCCCCCAGTTAGTTGGCCTCCAACATAAACTGCAGTGAGATTTGTCACCTTGGGTGCTATTACATAGTGTGGGAAGGCCAATATTGGGCAAACATTTCCTGGTGTCCCACATAACTGTCAGTTGTCTGCTGCTATCCCAGTAGGCCACCCCATTCCCTTGCATGCATGCAGCAATACCACAGATATGCTACCAGAATATACTAATACATTAATTTATTGTTAGGAAGACTGACGTATCTTGTGCCTGCGGCAGTTGTGTGGATGGGGCCTGAGGGCTGCCTATGTTGAACGCAAGCAGTACACCGCCTATACATGATAGGTTACAGGTAGTGTGATGTGTGTGTCATCCAATTTATTGTGTGTGTGCGAGTCAGAGAGAGGTGTCAGTCCCTGCACCCCTACAGTGTCAGTGTGTGTGTGCTATGCATTGCCTCTTTGCCAAGGCCAGGCCATACTGGGCACACCTTTGTCTGCTTGGGTTGGGAGGGTGGCCTAATGGTTAAGGTGTTTGCCTTACAAGCACAAGGTACAGGGATTGAGTCTCACAAGGGATAATTGGCTAGGCTTCAAATGGCTCACAAGGGCAGTTAGCCTAGTACTAATCTATGAACCTATGAACCTACAGGAGCTGGCTCAGGGGGTTCCTCCTCCAAGTCCCTCTGTGCTTGTGGGGACCTTGGCAATGGTGGGGGTTGTGTGGCCCTTCCCTGTGTTGTTCCTGCTGCAGTTGTTTCCACAGGATCATATTGTGTAGCATGGCACATAGTATGAACATGTGTGCACATGTGGCTGGAGAGTACTACAAGGCTCTACCAGATATGTCAAGGCAGCAGAAACATGACTTGAGCATCCCGAACACACGCTCTATAATTATCCTGGTTTGTGTGTGTGCCACATTATGGCATTCTTGAGTGGGTGTATGTGCATTTCTGATGGGTGTCATCATCCATGGCTCCAGTGCAAAGCCAGCATCCCCCACCAGATGGCCATACGGGATGTCCCCCCTGGTAAATCCCTGATATGGCTGTGAGGAATTCCAGATGTGGGAGTTGTGATAGCTTCCATGGCTGCCAGCACACACATTCATGATAATGCCCTGGGCATTGCACAAAACCTGGCAGTTGATGGAGGGGAAGCCCTTGCGGTTTATCTAGACCCTACCCTGCTCACCAGGTGGTGCTTTGATTTGGATGTGCATGTAGTCTATGGCACCCAGTACCTCTGGGTAGTCTGCTACATGGTGGAAGAGGCGCATATTGCTGGTCAACTCCTCATGGGTGCTGGGGTATTAAATGTGCTCACTGGCATGTGATAGCATGGCATCCAGGAACTGGTGGACTACCTGGATGTAGATGCCTGTGAGACCACCATGATGTCCCCAGTAGGTCTTTGGAAAGTACTTGTAGCTAGTATTCTTAAGGCTACACATACCTTGGTATCCACTGGGATGGGTTCCCCTCTGTTGGTTCTGGGTCTGAGGTGAGGCCAGCACAGCTCGATGAGTTGCTGAAGTATGTCCCTGTCCACCCTGTAGCACTCTACTATCTTCAGATAGGTAGGTTACCCGGGATCTGAACACTCTTCTCCTCCTCCTCAGTCTGGGGCAGTTGCCAGCATTATCATCCTCACCGCCCTCAGCCTCTAACACATCCTGATACATCAAAGCAACAGCAGCCCCTAAAATTTGTTCAGTTAAAATTCCCCTGAGTGTGTACACCAATGGTGCAGAGTTTGTGGGGAAAAAATAGACTGAAAGGTATTTGAATAGTTTATACTGTTGTGCTGCAGATGCTGTGTGTATGATTGGCTGGCTATGATGCATTCCACCTGCTTGCTATTTTATTTGTACTTGATTGCTTTTATTCTGCTACTTCCCTTTTTCCCCTTCCCATTTCCAAACCTTTTAAGCCCCGAGGCATGCTGTGCAAACCCCGTGCCCAAATGTAAACAGTCCTACTATTTCTGTTTTTTTTTTTGGGTTTTTTTTTTAGACCTGGTCCATGACACACAAACCTGTTTACCTAAAGTAAACACTTTGCAGCAGAAATGGCCCTCCCCTGGACATGAACATGCTCTTCATTTCATGGAATAAGTCACTATAGCCCCTGACACACCCCCTTGCTTAGCTGTGCTTAGCTAGGCTATAATGGGAGCCGTGGAGCTCCAATGTGTTTACACCAAGCATGACACACCCCCTTTTCATGTCAGCTGCTTCTCCTGCTTACTCTGCAGAATTATAGCTCCTACACAGTTATGTGCATTCAGACATGGTCTCCCAGTTTGTGATTCATTAAAATGTGCTCATTTGCACACCCCACTGCTTTAGTCCCTTGTTACACCACTACACCACAGCCTTTCTCCTTAGCAACAACTGCTCCCTGTTATTGGCCATAGACTATAATGGCAAAATGCAGATTTCACTTAGAATTGTCTTTTCACATTTTTATTTTTATTTTTGGCAGTATCCCATTTGCACACCACTGCCCTATTCTTAAATGGCCAACATTAGCCAAAAAAAACCTTTGATATTTATTATTTTGCAACTCTTTTTCCATGCCAATGGTCATATTTTTGGCCATTGGCATGCCTAATGATTATAATAGATGTTTTACTTTGAGCTGTTATGCCTCTGTTTTGATTTTTGCAGAAACGGCTACTAGCCAAATACATTTCTGCAGCTAACACTATTCTGGCACAGATGCCTGCCTGCTTTCTGACTTGCTAATTTACCTCATTTGCACATTTTTTACCATCAAATGAGGTAATTAGTATTATTCAGTGGTGTCCATGCCAGAATAGTGCTAGGAGGCTCATGCACGCTCCCAGCCTACTTTCCTGAATCTCACAAGCTGCAAACTCTGTGTTTCGGTCGTGCCACTATTCGGACATGGGATTTTATGTTGCTGAATCCCAAAGTCTGTGTTTTTAAAGTATATCTAAACATTCCAATTATGCTCTGCTGATGAGGTCATAAGAAGACTGAAACATGGATGTTCAGAGCTAGTAGGGGTTGGCTTTATTGGCCTGAATGTATCCACAAAAACTTAAAAAGAAAAAGTAAAAAGTCATATTGCTGAAACACTTGATGTCCTTATGGGGTCATTTGCATATATCCTATGGGCCTCTCTTACAGGAGGTTTAAAGTATCACACAGTGAAAACTCTAGCTTGGCTAGTTTTTTCTTGTAGTTTTTACTAATTAGTTTGTCTGCGTGACTTATTTACTCTTTGGTTTGTATGTTAGTTGGGATATGAATTGTTGGAGGGATATTTTGCAGACACCTTAATGGTTATGGACATCAGCTGGGTTATAGACTCTGTGTTTCTAAAGTATAACCTGACATTCCACTTATGCTCTGCTGATGAGTTCATAAGAAGGCTGAAGCATGTATGTTCAGAGCTAGTGGGGTTTGGCTTTAGTTGCCTGAATGTATCCACAAAGACTTAAAAAAATAAAAAGTCATACTTGTTTTCTTATGAGGTTTCCATATTGTTATTCTGTGTTCAGGTTTGAGTCTAATGTGACTGCATAATTTCTGATTTCCTAGACTTATACATATTTTGTACAACCTATAGTTCTATAATAACTATCATTAACCAATTGGTTGATATGATTAGAAAAATTCATAGCTGGATCTACCCATATGAATAGGTTCTTAAATGAGTCTATAGTTTCAATCACTGTGTGCTGTATTATATTCACTTTTCAATTTATGTCTCCCAAATCTCATATGCTTAGTTTTTGATTTATTTATCAGCATATTATTCTCCTGTGCCCAAATGATCAATTTAATCAAGTTCTCTTGCAGACATGCCTTAACTGTAACACATATAATCAGTTTACCCAATTTCAGGTCAGCTGCATATAGACTGTAAAAGACCTCAGATGAAAAAGTTAGATCTGAAAGATACAATCTAAACAAGTAAGTGCCTAGGACAGATTCCTGTGGGACACCATGACTGTAACCAAGAATTTCACCTGTCCATTTGTTGTATATTTGCCATGTCATATTTGTAAGCCATGCAGCTATCCATCTTATCAAGAGTACATTGATACCTAGTTGTTCTAATTTATTGATCAGTGTTTTGTGTATGATCCTGTCAAATGCTGAAGTTTAATCCATTTAAATTACATCACAGCACTGTTTTTCAGTTCTGACAATAACTTATCCAATGTTACCTTCATTATTTTCCACAACACAAAAGTAAACTTAAGGGTCTATATGACTCTGGGTTTGTGCTACACCCTTTCCCTTAAAGACAGGTTTAATAAGTACGTCTCCAATCTTGAGGAATCTCCCCATGTTTATATGACCTAGTGAATAACAGATATAATGGTATTGTAAGTTCTTGCTGAAGTGCTCTCAGGTCATTATTACTAATTCCTTCTCCTCCCTGTGCTTTACTTGGATCCAGTTTGCACAGTTCTTTTTCAATATAATCTGTTCCAGTATCTGAGGTTACCAGGATGTCACTAAGACAGCTTATCACTCCTTTTCTGGAGCCAAACTGGTTTGCATGCAATTTTGTAAATATATCTATAATATGTTGCGTCTGAGAATAAATTGTAGAATCTGCACACAGTTTATCAATTTGTATGTCTTTACTCCTTTCACATCTTATTCATCTATAAAAAAGGTTTCCTATTATGCTCAATATCTTAATTTAATTTTTCTTCAATTTTTTCTTGATCTGGTCTCACACTATGCTTAATTTGTTTGTCCAGCTTGTTTCAGTTTTCAAAGTTATAGTTCCACCTGTCTTCCATTTCTTATATTGTTTTGTCTCTCACCTTAACCAGATATCTTGTTGTTATGGGAATATATCCCTCTGGCATTATATGCCTAGATCCTAATGTTAAATATATATATATATTTTTTTTAACCCAAACAATTTCTCTTTCAAAACTTTTCACATTCCATCTGCAGTTTTTCCACTGAACACATCAGTCCAGTTAGTTTTACATAGTGACTGTTTTGCTTTCATATAATCTGTAATTAACCTTCTGTGTAGTGGTTTAGATTTCAATTTGGCAGAATTATCTATTAACAAATTAACCTTTATAACCCAATGATCACTGCACATCAATGGCGGTAAAACTTGACTTGAAGTAACAGTAATTTCTTTAGGAACACAATGTCTAGTATGTTCCATTCCCTGCCTTCTAGTCAGCCTGAAACAGGATTTGTCAGAGGTTATTCACTATCAGCCTCCATACAGGCTTCATATTAGATGAATAGATGACAGCAAAAGTCATCCTGTTGTACAAATGTGTGGCATCAACGGACCTGAGTGGTTATACACCCATAAGCCTGACCAGCCTCATCTGTAAATTTAAGGAAAGGATCATTATGGAATTAAAATAAAGACATAGGTAACTTACAAAATCTCAATCAAAACCAGTTTGGATCTGTCAAGGGCAGATCTTGCCTACTTAACCTGACTGACCTCCTTGACAAGATTAACAAAGCAATGGATAAGGGTAAATCAGTGCACACTGTGTATCTAGACCTTGCAAAGGCATTGAGCACCACCCTACATTCAGGTATCATAAGTGAACTCTCCCAGCTAAATGTAAATTTCTGTGCAACTCATTGGGTAGCAAATTGGATCACAAATGGAACCCAGGAAATAAGGCCGATTACCTCCAAAAAAAGCTATAAGTTGTGTTGTATCCCAGGGTTCAGTAGTTGGGCCACTCCTCTTTGGCATTTTCATCTCAGAGGTCAAAGCAAATGCTAAGGGTTTATGGCCAACCAAGGTTGCAAACAGATGTAAATGTGGTGCCATCATAAACTCCCCAGAGGATACCAAAATCCCAAAAAGGACCTTTTCCACAAAAATTGCTGGTGTGAAACCATGGACTGAAACCAAACAGTAAAAATGTATAATCATATCCTTTTGCAAGCATGACTTCCTGTGTAACTATCACATTCACAACCCACCCCTGAAAGCTGATCTAGTAGTAATGGATCTGGGAGCCTATGCCAACAATGAACCTTCCTTTGGTCATCATGCATGCACTATTGCAAGGAAGTTCTTTTTCATTGCACAGTTTATAACAATAGGAATGGCATCTAGGTCCAGGGATGTAAGCATTCCACTGACCTCTCATCAAGATGATCATTGCGTATAATGTCCGATTCAGCATGTATCTGTCCAAATGCTTGAAACAATAAAAAGTAAATGAGCCAAAAGGTTATAACCAAGAAAGGTATGAAAAGGACTCCACCAGGCACAAATGAATCGAAGCTCCGAAGGTAGAAAATGCTTTAATAAGCACTTTTAAAACCACTTCACAACAAAGACTGGATCTTGAAAGTACAAACATCCACAATAACGTATCCACATAGACGTTTTCGTCGCCAACTTCATCAGTTATACATCCATTTTAAAAACTTTAATACTTTTATATGCTGTTTGAATTTCATCACCAATCAATTGACCAATCATTTGAACCCATTAATTAGAATTAATTAAATTGACTAGTTGGTTCATGAAAACTTCACATTGAATAATACAAATAAATAAAATTCTCTAAAAACATGTATTCTCTACTTATAACCTGTTTATAATGGTTTATCTAAAAACTTTAAAAACTTTTAAAAACTTTTTTAATATTATTTATTTGTATTATTCAATGTGAAGTTTTCATGAACCAACTAGGCAATTTAATTAATTCTAATTAATGGGTTCAAATGATTGGTCAATTGATTGGTGATGAAATTCAAACAGCATATAAAAGTATTAAAGTTTTTAAAATGGATGTATAACTGATGAAGTTGGCGACGAAAATGTCTATGTGGATACGTTATTGTGGATGTTTGTACTTTCAAGATCCAGTCTTTGTTGTGAAGTGGTTTTAAAAGTGCTTATTAAAGCATTTTCTACCTTCGGAGCTTCGATTCAAATGCTTGAAACGACTGGAGTGACCACAATGTCTTTTCACTGAAAAAAATGAAAGGCCTTACTAAATCACAGGAACTATGCAGACAGTCCCAAAGCCCTGTTTCTCTTCTTGGTATTATACAGGCAACTAAAAGGTGACCTCAGCCTCACATATAGAGCCTCAGCAGACCCTATCCTGTCACATTCATTACACATTTACAGTAGTAATGTGAACACCAACTCAAGGGATCTGAATCTTTTTGCAACATAAATAGGACATGTTGGAGAGATAGTTATGTATCACAAGGAACACCTCTACTATGGAGCCATCTTCCACTCCACATAAAGCAAAGGACTTCTCTTACTCTATTCAAATGTAATTTCAATGAATGGATAGAAAACTGCAAATTCACCCCTAGTTTAGCACCCATGACTCCGAAGGATAGGGAGAATAAGTACATTTCTCAACATATCCTTGTTCTGCTCATGTCTGGGTTAATAATACCCAAATATATGGGCTAAAAACTACCTTAGGAATATAAGATTAGGCTTCTTAAGATCCTCAAAAATCAGTAGCTCTGTAAGTAGCTATGAACTTATGAACCTATAAGACACTTTTTTGTGTAAACTCACTGATTTCATGAAAGTTTAAACATAAATAAACTCAGTTTTGTGGCTAGCAACAGTGTTGCTAGCCAGTTTACTGTATAAAGCAACACTTACCGCAGCAGACATGCAAACTAGTTCTGTGTGTTGGCGCAAAATGCCAAAATGATTACTAGGGTTATTAATAAAGCAATGTATATAGTTTCAACACATTACCTGGCAGTATATACAGTGCAGAGTTCTGTGGAAACCTGTTTCAGGCATACTGAACAAAAGTTGTGTAAATGATCAGTAAGGGTACATAGACTGCATTATAAATAAATAGTCAGGAGAAGTGTGTGTCTTGAATATGAATGAACACAAGGAAAAAGGAAAGGTAAAACATGGTAAGGTACAGCAGATGTGGGCATGTCAATGAAGGCAGTTGTAGCATGAACACTAATTACATAACAACATGATACAGTATAGGTTGTACAGTGAATGCATATGTAGAAAGTACCTCCACCCAGGATGATGCCACAATTTAAACAAGAAATGATCGACCTCAACAAATGGCTTAGCTTCTTGTGTCAATCCAGGGGGATCCAGTTACTCTCAACCTGGAATGAGATGGTTGACATGCCATGCTGCTTTGCCAGAGATAGTCTGCATCTGTGTTCTCTAGGCTGTTAGATACTGGCAAAGATACTTGGCTCCCCCATGGCACCCTTTTCAGGCAATGTCAAAGAACAAAAATTCAGATGTAAAAAACTCCACTGGAGGAAAACTCAAGCTTCTGCTGCTTAAGGCTAGGAGTCCAAACATGAAGCTCCACTGGAAGAAATTGCCAACCTGCTAGCCTGTCAGATTTGGTGCAAATGTCAGCCAGTGGATGCACAGGCCATACCCCAAAGCATACCTGATTACAGTCCTCTGCGAAGTATCTCTAGAGATCAGGTCATAAATGCACTCTTCAAGGCTAAAAGCATGGCCTCAATGGTACCAGATAACATCTCATATTGCTTACTAAGCAATATAAAACAGGACCTAGCTAATCCATTTAGAGTCTTCTTTAACTAAAGCCTGAGAACTGGCTTTGTTCCAGCAGAGTGGAAAACAGCAACAGTAATCCCCTTGCACAAAAGTGGGCCATCAACTGACCCTGGGAACTAAAGACCCATAAGTCTAGCAAGGACATGAAAAGAATCAGCATGGACATTATCAACAAGGACATAGGTGGCCTTCAAACTCTAGACCCAAATCAATTTGGCTTTGATAAGGGTAAATCATGCTTATTAAATCTAGTAGACTTTTGAGAAAGTCGCCAAAGACCTGGATGAAGGTAAGGCAGTGCATACCACCTATCTTAACCTGGTTAAGGCTTTTGACACAATCCCCCACTCAGGTATCATTGAGAAACTCTCCCATCTGGAGATTAACCCTTACATCACTAGAAGGATAGTGGATTGGCTCGCTGACAGAACAGATACTGTCAAAGTTGGTGACTCAACCTCTACCAGTACAACCGTTACCAGTGGCATACCGCAAGGATCTCTGCTAGGGCCTTTACTGTTCAGATTCTATTTTTTGGAAGTCCAGGCTACAGTAGATGACCTTTGGCTTAACAATTTTGCTGATGCTTGCAAATTGGGTGCATTCACTGAGTCTACCAATGATGTAAACATATTACAGGAGGGGCTAACATAAACAAATGATTGGTGCCAAAGCCACGTTCTACAACTAAATGTATAAAAAGTGCCATTATTATTGCTTTTGGCAAAGTGGAATTCCCCACTAATTACAGTATTGACAACACCTCCCAATCTCCAACCCAGTGTTGTGAGACCTGGAAATACAGGTAGATAGCAGTCTGAACTTCGACCTCCAAGTTTCCACATTGATAATGAAAGCCTTTTATGTCATGCACCTCATAAGGAAGGGCATTGCATCCAGGTCTGAGGATGTTATAATACCACTGTACTTAACCTTCAGCAGAATATTAATAGAGTACAATGGTCCCTATTGTATGTACCTCACCAACACCTGCAGCAGCTGGAGAGACCACAGGGTTTCTTAATAAGAAAATACAGGCCCTCCAAACCATGCAATGATTTATATGGATAGATTGAAAGCCCTGTCACTGTACTTTGTATCATATTGGCTTCTGAGAGGAGACTGGTGTCTGGCCTACAGAGTGGTCTCTGACCCTGACCTGATATAAATGCTGCACATCCACAAATCTAATGCCACAAGAGTCAATCAGTCTAGGGGTCTTAACCTAGCCTGTGACATTAACAGAACATGCTTGAGAGACAGATATATTTCCCGGAGACTACCACTCCTTTGAAATAAACTCATTGACTCTATTCAAATGCAACCTAGGCAAATGAATGGGAGACTGCAAATTCACCCCGGAGTGGCACCCATGTCCCTCATAAACAGGGATAGTTAGTGTTGACTATAGACTTGCTCTGTGAATTATGCCCACCTAATAAGGATAATTGCAGCTACTTGGGATGAACAGACATGGCTTGTAAGGGCTGCAAGACTGCTAGCCAAGTAGCCTCCTATGAACCTAACACTTCTCAGGGGGAATATTACAGTTGTTACAGAAGGAGCATGTAATGTTATGGCAGTAACGGCCATCGATACATTAGCTCACATCACAGATTGTAATACTCTCTTGTATTCTGTACGCTATACTGTACAGCTACACCTCAATATAGCATATGTCAGTGACAGAAACATTGACATGTCAAGTGATCATACGGTCATAGGACACTATTAGGCTGATGTCAATATCACATGAAATCCCAGTCATTATTATAAAATGAAACTAAAAATGCCTATATGTATATTATGGATGATAGTAAGACTATTGTGCATGTGTGTATATTTTTTGGATTGCACTTACATTCTACCACTTTCCATATGGAATATGTGCACCCCACCATGACAGAATTAGCAATACTGCAAGCAGTGGTCTGAGGATAGCTTGCATAGGCTCAAGGAAAGGCTCTGCTTCATGATGTGCATATGCATATTTGACATGAAGATATCCTTCACTCATCTGCAGGAAGGATGTCATGTGGCCATAGGACAAAGGAGGATGTGTGGGGCTAAATGAATATTACCCCAAGTGATAGTGAAATGAAGAGCTATTCCAAAGATCACACAATTACCATAATGTACTAGCAACCAAACACACAGCAGTACACTGGACCTGATATGAACATTACACCTGTGTAGGCATAGAATATGAATGCCATGCGATGTCACAGTAGCAACACCACATATATCTTACTATAACACTGTCACATTGCAGTTTATGGAGTATGACAGCATCATTGTATGCTGAGGAGGACATGTTGCAAGCACTATAGGGCATGGATGTGGAGTCACATCCCTGTGTAAAATTGCCTTATAAGTGATAGTTGCATGTATAGACATGCAAGTAGTTTGCTATTAGATTAGAACACCTATATTTGTAGCTGAAGTACATAGCAAACACAGTAGTTAATATAGTGTCGGAGAATACTTTATAGCTGGTGAGATCAGCAGAGTCTGGTGAGAAGAAGATGGTAATAGCAGTATCCCACATGCTGGTGTAAAAAGCTCTCTCTGATATGATGCAAGTGCACAAACACACACAGATATTAGTTGACTGCAGTGAGAACAGAACTCCTTATTTATCTAAGTACACCAACTAGAGACCGGCATATTTAACACACGTACCACAGCACAAATCTGACTTGGAGAGTGTTAGACAACACTTTATATGTGATGACATCAGCAGTGTCTGGTTAGAGGAAGATGATAACAGCAGTATCCAACAGGCTATTATAAAATGCTGTCTCTAATGTCAAGCAAGTGCACATACCAGTTGACTGCAATGAGATTAGAAACCCTAAGTACACAGATTAGAGGACTCAATACTTCATGCAGCATCACAGCACAAGTCTGACTTTGACAAGGCTGCAGGACAATTTATAGTGGATGGCATCACCATTGGATGTTTGACAGAAGATGTTGGGAAGCCTGTATGAAATAGATATGTAGGCATGTCTAACTGTCAAAATATTGGTACTCCATGGGATTGTAGTGCTAACTGCAGGATACATAACTATGGTCATCTGATTAGACAGACACACACAAACTCCAGTTGACTATAGTGACATTAGAAGCCCTACCTAAGTACACAGATTAGAGAACTCAATACTTAATGCTAGTACCATAGCACAAGTCTGACTTTGACAAGGCTGCTGGACAATTTATTGCAGATGACATCAGCACTGGATGTTAAAGAGAAGATGTTGGGAGGCCTGTCTGAAATGGACAGCTAGCCATGTATGACTGTCAAAATATTAAAGTTCCACATGTTACCAAATTGATGCGTAGAAAAAGTGTAGTATTTGCTGTTGGGTTTTCATTGTGCAGGTATACTTTAAGAGACAGCTTCACAAACGATATGCAAACAGCTGCCCACATTACTACAAGTATTGAAAAATCTGAATGTGTATTGTCATTATAAAGATGTGCATGGTATATATAAACCCTTTGTTATTTATGTCTGTAGTGTAGTTGATATATTTATGAACAAGTATTGAGAGACCAAGTTTGAAGTGCATGGCTGGAGGTAACAGATGGATGCAGTGTAAATGTTTGTTCTTTCCTTAAAATGTGCTTCCCTTTGTTTTTTATTTTTACATGTACTTTTATGTAGCCATGAAGACTAAATGGATAGTAAACATAAGTAATACATGCTAATGTAAACATTAAATAGCACACAGCCGAGCAGCTGGTTTGAGTGATCAAAGGCAAAGTGTTTGCACATGCAAGATGCACATTTCTACTGCTTTCCCTGTATGTGCACAATTAAGTGTTGAGAAAACATGAGCCTCATTGATAAGATTATGAGTGTTCTGAGAACTGGGTGTATGAAACACACTTGCTGCTTAGCTAGCTCATAGCAGTAGGTGTAAATTTATTGGCACATTTTTTTTTGGAGGCCGGATGATATAGGGTTTGAATCCAGGTGTATGTAATAGGTTTACATATGTATATATAGTACAATTAAGTAATTCTTTACTCTACATGCACTGTGTGTTACCTTACCACAGCCTATTTAAACAGCACTGTGTGGAGGTAACCACACCACTGAAGAGCAGTTCACAGATACTTAGCACTGGTGTGCAATGCCAAACTCTGTGCAAACACAGAGGACAAAAAGTGAAGGGCTCCATTGCTGTTTTCATTTTTTTAGTTATGTACAGTGTGTGATTCTATTTTTGGTCAGAATAAAAGTGTTAAAATGAGGTAGATATGAAAGTGGTGAAACAGGGGACAAACAGGGGAAAGAAAAAAGGAAAAGGAATATAAGAATGTGTAGGTGGGAGGTAGGAAAGAACCATAGCTATCCACTTCTGCAACAGTGTAACATGAAACTTTGGTACAGAATATTAGCTGAATTTGGACTGTCACCTCAACAAAGAGGGGTGACAAAAGTACAATTATGTTGTATAGTTAACTGGACTGAATCTAGAGTGTAAAGAAGATGTGTGCAAAGTGGAGAGCTATGTGTGGGACCATATTTGTTTGTGGGACAGGTGCCCATTTTTTACTTCAGTAAGAGAGGAATGTTGGGTAAGGGATGTAGGTATTTATGAGTCAGATAAGTAAGGTAGGTGAAGAAGCAGAAGCAAACAAACACGACAAGGCACAGGGATGGTGAGGGACACAAAAGGTTGGGGGACACCATGACTGGGGTTAGGGAGGGGACAACAGATGGCCATGCCCATCAAATATGGAGACAGTGAGAATGTAGTCCTCGCCCACAGGACTCTCATCACCATCCCCTACTCTCCTGGCTGTTGGAGTGCTTGATGTCTTCTCTACAGACCATAAGGGAGAGCCTTTCTGTCTGGCATAGGCATGCGCCAATGGTGCTGTGCACTACCCTATGCACCATCCCTGCATCTCCTGGTGGGTGATAAAATCCCCACCTCCATCAGTCCTCCCAGAGGGTACCAAAACACCTGCTGTCAGGGTAGTAATACCTGAGGGCACAGGTAGTGCAGGGGCAGCAGAGACAGTCTGCCAGGTTGGGTCCCAGATGTCTGACTACAGTCTTAGACTTGACAACTACAGTTGGCTTGTGGCATAGACTTAAACATGCATGCTTGCTTGCTTTTACAGTTAGGATATGCATGGTTACTTTGCTACAATTGTATAGAAAAGAAATACATTTAAATGCTAAAATAATACTTCTGTTGTGCTACATACCTATTCCTTGCATCACTCAGTCTACCTAGAAGCTCAGCATGGACCTTTCTATTCGCCATAATCTCTGCATTGGCTGTAGAATACAGATAATAGAACAATAGAAGAGTATTATGCATACCAGTCTTGCCTGCATGCAGCTCTCTATCTACTATACATTCTCTTTAACAGTATATTTACACAACTGTAGGATGTCAGCAGTCCTGAACTCATCCAGCTAGTGGTTGAGTGTATACATCTTGCCCCTTTTCAAGTAATTAAAGTGATGTCTACACTGTTCTCCAATGTGTGGAATACCAGTTGCACTGGAGACAGGCTTGACTAAGCCTCAGACTTGTACTGGGAGCTGGTATAGTCCTCCTACAAAAGCCTTTGGCTGTGGCACTTCACAAGGAGTCCAGTAATGATTCTGGACTCTTCAACACCCCACTTCTGTGCCCTAAATTGGGCACCTTCCCTTCTACCACCAGACATGTCCATCCAGGGAGTACAGCAATAGCTAAGAATGATTTCTCACCAATGTCTGTTATTGCATTTACTAGTAGTGTGCAAACCCAAACAATGATGCCAACTGAGTTTGCAAGATGTTATGTGGATAGCAACAGTGCAGTACAGAGAGAAAAGCAGTTTTGGAAACTAGAAGGTTAATCTGATACTTGACATTAGTTTGAGGGTTGTCTGCTGCTGTAACTGTTAGGTGATTTAACTTTGCAGACATGTATTTGGGGCATACATTTCCTGACCTTATGCATTTTTGGTTTGGCTTTATGTGCTGATAAAATTGATTTTTTACAATGTGTGATTCAAACCTATGCATAAGAGACAAAACATTTTCTTCCACAGCAGTGATTTTTCATCTTTGCCACAGATGAAGTGCATCTTAGACATACTCAGTATTTATATATAAATACACATGAAAGACTAAGGGCTTAATCATTTATGTGTGTGACCTGACAAGGTCCTGGTTTATATGTTCATGTGTGTATGAATCTTATTGAAGTCTGAAGGCCATCCAAGGCCAGCTAGCACAATTATAATTAAAGAAACATAGTAGTCAGTGTACCCTCAGTCATACATATAATTCATATGAGTTCCACTGCTGTACATATTTATTGTTATTTATAATCTGGATTTTAATTAACAATTGTGATTTATAAACTGGATTTTAATTAACAAGACCTCTCCCTCCTACCAGTCAGGCTGGTAAGAAATATAAACTACTGGCAAATCTGTAACAAGAAACACTTTAACATTCAATCCTTACTGTAACTTGACCCCACTCAAAATATTACCCTTAGACAGAGCAGTAGATCACTTTAATTCCACTTTCCTTGACATTGTTAACAAATTAGCAAGGGTGCCCAGAGGCAGGTGCAAGGGGGTGCACTTGCACCCCCTGGAACGGACTGTCCGGGAGATTAATTTTCTTTTAATTAGTTTTTTTTTTAAATATGTTCTTCTTTAAGAATGCCCTTTATGTACAGTTGCACAGATAGAACAGGTGTTTGTGACCTGTTTTTGTCTTCTCTATCTGTGCGACTGATGGTTTACTTCATCTTCCACTCCTGTCCAGAATTTGAATTCCAGAAGACATGTGGACTGCAGACGAATGTACAAGTGAGAGGTAGGTGTGTCCATGTGTATTTTTAAGTGTTTAAGAGGTAAGTGTGTGCGCGCGCGTGTGTGTGTGTGTGTGTGTGTGTGTGTGTGTGTGTGTGTGTGTAAGAAACAGGTAGGTAGGGGTGTGTGGATGGAAGAAGTAGGCAGGTAAGTAGAGGTGTGTATGTGTGTATGTAAGAAATAGGTAGGCAAAGGTTTTGTGTGTGTGTGTGTGTGTGTGTGTGTGTGTGTGTGTGTGTGTAAGTAGTAGGTAGGTCTATGTGTGTGCATGTGTTTGTGTGTAAGTAAGAATGGGGGTGGACTGTGAGTAAGGGGGGTTCATACCTTGCAATTATCCAGATTTTTGCCTCATATTTTCTGTTTGTTTCTTATAAAATTCTATTGTTCTGGCAAGTCATTGAGGACTGAAGTCAGAAAATAATGGCAGACATTTCAGCTTTAGACTTTATATCTTTCAGAAAATGCATACTAATGTAAAGCTTGCTCTATCCACTTTCTAAGGAGGTATGTGTGTGCCATATCTCTCAACTGTACAGATTTTCACAGAATGTCCAGATTTTTGCTTTATATTTTTGGTCTGTTCCTCGTGAAAATTCTGTTTTTGACAAATCACTGGGATGAGCTAAGGATTACATTTACTAAATAATGACATGCATTTGAGTTTCAGCCTTCATATCCTTCAGAAAATACATTCTAACACAAATCATGTTATTCTAGCAACTTTCTAAATATGTCCCTAGTTTGGGGCCTTTGTGTTTTGTGTGTGTGTGTGTGTGTGTGTGTGTGTGTGTGTGTGTGTGTGTGTGTGTGTGTGTGTGTGTGTGTATAAGAGGGAGGTAGCATACCCCTCAGTTGTCCAGGTTTTTGCAGAATGTCCAGCTTTTTGCCCCATATTCCTCTTAAAAAAGATTGAAGTTGCTAAATAATGACAGACATTTGAGTTTGAGACATCATATCCTTTAGAAAAATGCATGCTAACACAAATCCTGTTATTCTAGCAATTTTCCAAATTCATGAGAGACATAGTTATAATATGACCCTATTTATTTTAGGCTTTGTCCAGATTTCTTGCACTAAGAGATTGAGTTGTGTGTGTGAGAGAGAGAGAGAGTGAAATGCCCTTGTTAGTTAGCAGGTGGAATTTATTTTCAAGTGCATTTTCAAGGAATTGTGAGCTTCAATGGAAGATAAGTTTACTGCTGCTCATGCTAAGTCTGCTTAAAATGTACAGCTGTTTTATTCAGCAAGTGGTACTATTGTTGTACAGAACTTTAAAGCAGTGTTAGTAGCACAGCAGGTAGCATACTTGCATCTTGATGCAGAGGGCTATAGATTCTACTCCCACACAATGTAGAGTTGTATTATAAGGGGGTGGGGTGCTGGAGACCTGAATATGTCCTCCTTTGGATGAGATGCCTAGTAACTATGAACCCGTTTTTCAGCTTGCCACCCATTCCCTATTGCAATATAGCAGTTTACCATTTTTTAATGTAACATGGGAAATTTATTCTTCAAGGGCAGCAGGCACTGAATTTATAGATGAAACAATGAAATATAAAGTTGTTTTCTAGCAACAACCTCTTCAGTAGTTTCAGATCTGTTTAATGTGGAATTATTCAGATGACGTTACTTCTGCAAAGATTGTGCATATTGACTATTAGTGGATTGTAATGACAGAAGTTTGAGTGGCCTTTTATGGCTGAAATGTTCTGAATTGGGCAGTTTGTCATTATTGGTTCATATGTTTTGTTTCATTGTTTACTGGCAAAACTATACATTTAAAACACACTAACACATGGTGTATTATACAAGGGATGTAATTAATTGATTATATATTATAACTGATTCACCATCCTGGTTGTATTAAAGTACTTTTGTATGTTCCTAAAATGTATGCAAGGGGGCCTATGATTTGAAAACAGCCCAAAGGTAAATTTAACCTGTGCTGGCCAGATGCATTTTCTTTGAATGTCAGTTTCAAAGGTAGAAGTTTTAATGCTAAGTCTGTTTTCATTTTAAGATATTGCTTTGTTTAGAAACTGTCATTCCGTATTTGTGCTATAAAATTTGAAATAAAATTTGTAAATTAAATCCAAATATCTGTAATCATTGTAGAAGTAAAGCAAAAAACAGTATGCACACTGAAAGTTTTGAACAGTGTTTATGGCAACTGGGAAGAAATAGCCAATTAATGGGACACTGGAATGGCTGCATGGGGGATTCTGAGTTTGCACCCCTTGCAAAAAATCATGTGGGCTCCCCTGCAAATTAACCCTCTTATGAACCATTAGAGTGAAATCTAACTATGCACCATGGCTAACAAAAACACAAGACACCTATTTAAATTAAAAGATAAAGCCTGGTCATACTGGCACAACAATAAAACCCAAGATAACCTAGTAAAATACTAACAACTTAGAAACAAAGCAAAAACACAAATCAGATTAGATTAAAAAAATAAAACTACTTCACTGACTCACAACAAGAAAACCAAAACAACCCACAAAAATGTTGGTCCTCCATTAAAAAGCTTCTCCAGCCTGGCCAACAAACAACACCCACCCCATCTGTCCCTAATAGCAATGTTAGCATTGCTTCACAATTTAACACCTTTTTCACAAACTCTATCCTTTCTCTATCTAAACACCATACTAATACCCCTCCATCCATCCCACTCCCACCCAACAAAACTGAGAACCTATTCTCCTTCAAACCCATCCAAATCAATACCATTAAGAGATTTCTCAGTAAACGTAAAACAGCAACCCTAGCTGCTGATAAACTATCTACTGAATTTCGTAAACTAGGTGCTGAAGCCATTGCCTACCCTATATCCATCCTCATGAATCACTCAGTAACTGAAAACTACATACCAACACTCTGGAAACTAGCCCACATCATCCCACTATATAAAGGAGGGAATTCTACAGAGCTCTCCAACTACTGACCCATAGCTAGTTTGTGTCCACTCTCCAAAGTCCTAGAAAAATGTATACTCACCCAACTAATGGAATACCTTCTTCCATACAATCTTCTGTCTAATACACAGCATGGCTTTCACCCAAATTACAGCACCACAATGGCTCTCCTAAGGTTTGCTAACACAAGAAATCAATTCAGAAATGAAGGCAAACTTGTCTCTTCCATCTTCTTAGACCTGTCAAAAGCCTTTGATACCGTATCCCATAACAAACTCCTCAGCAAGCTATCCACTTATAAACTGAGTCACTCATCACTTGCCTGGTTTCACAGCTACCTAATTGTAAGCAGGCAGCAAGGTGGCAGCAAGATCTGTCACCCCTCCTTCCTCTCACCATGGGGGTACCACAGGGTTCTATTCTTGGACCCTTACTCTTCAGTATTTTTACAAATAAACTTCACATTGCTACACATCTTGTCTCTGTTACTCAGTATGCTGACAACTCCACACTAATTTGAGCAGCTCCCACACTACAAGAACTCAAAATAGCCACACAACAGTCCTTCACTGCTATGGAATCTTGGTTAACAGATTCTCAACTAATACCTAACCCGAGTAAAACAAATATTATGTTATTTTCCCCTGGCAAACCCCTCAACTCCTCATCTGTGTTCCAAGTGTATTCCTTCAACAACACCCTAATAGCTACAGTATCACAAGCAGGATTACTAGGAGGCATCATAGACAACAAACTGAAATTTGACATACACCTAGCTCACGTAATCAAAAACACATATGAAGTTATGCTCACTTTACAGAATCAAACAATTTCTAACTGACAATACAAGACAGGCTATTGCTGGAACCCACCTGCACTCCTGTATGATTCCCCAATTTTCACCAACTTAAAACAGATCTAGTTAGATTCAAAACTTGCTACAATAAAATAGCTAAATTTGCTACCAACTCCACCCATAGGACCCACCACTGCCTATTCTAAAAGCAACTTAACTGGCTAGAACTACCCCACCATCTAACTTTCACTCAGCTCAGCTTTGCACACAAGCTGATACACCAGCCAGAAAAATCCCCAGCTCTCCAACAGCTGATGCAAACTTACACTAACTCTCTTGTCCTTTGCTCCATAAATAAATCATTAGTACAAATCTCCAGATCTAATAATAATGCTGGACACTCACTATATTCCAACTACATCTCCAAAATCTGGAACAGGATCTCACAATCCATTATTTGCTCAACTAATCACACTCAGTTCAAAAACCTCCTGAAGAACCACCTAATCAGCCACTGGCTCAGCCCTTGCTCAGGCCCTGGTTAAAACTCTACCCACCCCATTACATTTCAACTACAATATCCTCTTCTGATAAATTTTTAACATATGATTAACATAATAAACTCTAACATCTATCAACTGCTTACCTCCCATCCAGTCCCCCCACCCTATCCCTTCCTTCCTCACTCCCACTCTGCCACAAACCCAAAACTTTCCCCTTGTCTAAAGTATCTCTCCTTCTCCACCTCACTTCATATTTCCTCCTCTTTAACACCAATCTCCCCAGCCTACACTGCTCTCTACCTCTTTTAGACCTATATCTCAGTTTCTTCAGTTGGATAAGTAATGTCATTAGTAGAAAATGTAATAGGTATGATTTACTGTATGTATAGACTTCTTCCTCTAATGTTCATTGTGAACTGGTTACCATATGATGTTGGGTAAAATGAATGTGACCTGCACATCACACTATGTTTTGAGAGATGTTTTCCAAACTCTGTGTAAACCATAAGATATAATGTAAATTAATTGCTAACATTTCTCTTGGGACTTCTCTTGGGAAACTTTAACATATTTTGTAAGCTGCTTGTTAAGAATTGTTTTGGAACTTATATACTTGTTATGAATTGTTTTGGAGCTTTTCTCCCCAGGCCTCCACTGAAAACTGGCTAAAACCTAGATGGACTTTCCCGGTAAACAAAGGTAAAATAAAAAAATAAATAATAAAAAAAATTATGTTTACATTTTTTTGTGATATTTAATATAAAGTGAAATGGAACAACAGTAAAAATATTTGGAATTTCATGTATTAGAACCCATGACCATTTGTATTGCAGCCCTACACTTACAGCTACTGTCACAGGAATAGTTAAATAACAGTTGTACATTTTCCTATTCATAGGTTTATAGGTTCATAGGTGTTTACTAGGCTGACGACCACAAGGGCCTTTTTAAGCCTAGCCATGCATCCCAAATCTCTGACAAGTTCTGATACCCTTGATAAATGTAAGCATGGGCCTGGGAGATGAACCATTTAAAGGTTACCGGTGTCTATTAGAGACATAGGTGCCAAGCCAGGGATGAATTTCCAGTTTCCCATCCAGTTGTCCAAGTTGCACTTGAATTGGGTTAGGGAGGAACTCTGCTTCACATAGATGGGGAGCCTGTTCCATAGAATGGTAGTCTCTGAGATGCATACCTATCTCTCCAGCAGGTCCTATTTATATCACAGGCAAAGTTTAAGTCTTTAGAATGGGTAATTCTGGTGCTGTTTGTTTTGTGAATATGCAGGAGATCCATTGGAGTGGGTTCTGACAATGCCCTGTATGCCAGGCATAAATCTTCCCGCAAAAGCCTGTAGGAGACAGAATACAGGGATAGGGCCTCAAGGCATTCTGCATAGAATATTTTACTTATGCCCTGTATTCCTTTAGTGAGGAACCTCTGTGGATGTTCCAGTTGTTGGATATGCCTGGCTAGGTACATACCAAAGGGGGCATTGTACTCAATGATAAATCTGATGAATGCTGAATACAGTGGAACAATGACTTCCTTGGACTTAGATGCCATACCTTTGTTTATAAGTTGTGAAACATAGAATGATTTACTCACCACTGTAGATACATGATGGCAAAGGCTAGATTACTGTCTGTGTGTGTCCCTAAGTCCCTGACTACTGGGTCAACTCTAAGGGGTGTTTTGTCAATGTGATAGTTACTATGGATGGATGACTTCCCAAAAGATACTATTATGCATTTCTTGGTATTTAGTTTTAGTCCATGGCTCTGACACCAGTTGTTTGTCTGCGTCAGCCTCTCCTGGAGAACATGTGTGTCAGTGTGAGATTCAATGACTGCTCCTAATTTGCAATCATCTTCAAATTTAGTTAACCAGAGATCATTGACATTGGCTTTGACTTCTGAGAGGTAAATGCCAAAAAGGAGCAGTCCAAGGACTGGTCCCTGACAGACTCCACTTGTGACTGGCCCGATTCTAACTTCCTGAGTCCTGTCTGTGAGAATGTTGGCTTGCTACCAGGGAGTTTGTACCTAACCTCTTGAGTTTGCCAACAATGCCTGAGTGGGCTATTGTGTTAAATGCGTGGCCAGGTCAAGGGAGGCACTGTGAACAATTTTGCCCTCATCTATTGCTTTGGTGACCATCTCAGACAAGTATTGCAGGGTGAGTAGGCATGATCTTCCCTTGACAAAACCAAACTGGGTTGGGTCCAGTGTCTGGTGATTTACTATATCTCTATTGATCATCTCCATGATAATTCTTTCCATGGCTTTTCATATAAGACTAGTGAGACTTACTGGTCTGCAGTTGGCCCACCTTTGTGCAGAGGGAAGAATGCTGCCTTTCTCCATTCATGAGGCATGAAACCTGTTTGGAGGCTACAGTTAAATAGTAATTCCAGAGGCCCTGATATGTCATGTTTCATGCTAATTTAAAATGCATCCTGGGATATTTTCTGGGCCCATTGATGCAATGTTCTTTGTCTTAGAGGGAGCATTAAGGACCTGTTCTCTAGTGATAGTAGGGGGAGTAATATGTGATGATACTTTTTGAGGGAAGATTGAAGAGGAGAGATGGGTAAAGTTGGAGCTGAATTTATCAGCCAGGAGGTTTGTTATGTCTTCTGGCTGAGTATGGGTGGCTCCATTTGCAATGAGCTCTGCACACAATTGTGTATTGCCTATGAGGTTGCAGACGTACCTATAGAATGCTTTGCGGCTGTCTTTGGCCTGGGAGGCCAAACTTACCTCAAATTTGACTTTGGTAGACTTTATTTGTACTCTGCATTGTTTGTTTAGTTTGATGAAAGTGCTTTTATTCTGCTGGGTGCTGCACCTCCTAATTTTTGCCATGATTTTCTTCCTCCTATTATACAGCCTACTGATTTTGTGATTTCACCAAGGTGGCTTGCTTTTTGAGTTAGTTCTGTACTTCTTCCTGGTGGGCACAGCTGCCTCTATGCAGCTATTAACATGCTTGTACAGGGTTTCTGTGAACAGTTCTGCATAGGCAGCAGTGTTCCCAGGGATTATGGGGGCTTGAAAATTTGCAAGGTTCTCATTTAATAGCAGAAAGTTAGCCTTAGAATAGTTCTTGAATATTCCAGGTTTAGCTGGGGGTCCAGGTTTTATTTTTACTTCAAAGAAGACCATTTTGTGGTCTGGCCTTACCAGGGAATGCATTACAGTAGGGGGTGTGCAGCACTCTCCCATATTAGTGAGGACCAGATCCAGTATGGTTGCACCCCTGGTTGGTTTATTGACTATATGGTCCAGGGAGTTTTGGTTTACAAAATCTAGGAATCTCTAGGCATGTAAGTTTGGTGTTGTGTAGGATTCCCAGTTAATAGTGAGAATTAACTTCCCTGTGTTAACCACCACTTAGCATGTTTGTGCAGTGCCCACCATACTTGATAAAATGTATCTGTTTTGAAATTGTCTACTGTCTGCTTCTTCTTTGCATGTGTTCTAGAGCTGCTGGTATTGGAGAACACTGCTAACCACTGTGCAACATTGCTTAGCAATGTTCTGGATGGAAAACAAAAGTTGCAACAATGTATCCTTTTTTGAAATCAAGAATGTCTGCAGCCTGTCTGCTTTTTGTGTCAGCCATTAGTTCAGGTTTGAATGATGCTAAATGTCATGTAAACCAGAGAAACAAAGCTCAACTTATTTCACCCTTTTGAGCAGTGTTTATTAGGTTTCATCCAAAAAGACAAAGGTGGGACTTGAACCGTGATCTACAGATAGTATATGCTGGGTTTATCAGTATGTTTAGCAGATGTGCTGCATACACAGATGATTCACAGGTGTAACTGATGTATTGATTATCAAAAAAGAACTTTACATGACATTTATTGCATTTATCCATTTCCCGTTTGTGTGCTAAGCCACCTACTGTGCAAATAATGGCATTCAAAAAAGAAATATATAAAACAAACAGCACTATAAAATATATGTTAGCACACATGAACAATTTTTACACAAGTTTGGATTTGAACTCTCACACCAATGAGCCTTCAAAACACAGTATGAGTTATTTTCCCTCTTTGCTACAGAAACAGCTTTGCAGCAAAGAATGAAAATCATTGTACTACAAGCATCCACATATTAGCAAGACATATGGCACTTGTATACTTCTGAGTTGTTTGTACATTTATTAACTTCAGATGTAGTGCAATGAGTGATCACGGAACCATTTATGACCATCTTTTGCAAAAATGCAGCTTCTGTCTTATCTCTGTATGGTGTTCATCGTTTTATCTGAGCAGTAATCTGAAATGTGCATTTTGTCAGGCATTTTGTATCTTTGTTGTTAAAACATGTGAGAACATTAAATAGCAATAATATACAGTTTTCAACAAATGCAGGGGAGGATGGATGTTACTGAGCAGAAACTATGAAATGTGTGCTGCTTACTTACGTTTAAAACCTTGATAGAATTCTTTTGACACTTTGTAAGTCTAACCTGGCTGACATACCCACTGCAAGTAAAGGAGTCTGAATTGCTGTGTATTCCTTCTCCTTCCCACTAACCATTCACAGTTGCAATCAATTAGCGACAAACACTGAAGTACTGCCTATATTATGTTTACATCTGTTACACAAAGCCATAAATTTGGGATTCAACTATTCTAATGAATTCATACCTCATTTACATCTTCACTGTGTTCAGAGGCATGAGTCTATACCATAATAAGATGACCATGTTGCAAGGGAACTTGAAGGTGAGAGGACTTATATATTTGTAGAACACAGAGGATTGAAATTACTTTAGATTTATCTGCACAGAAGGCTTTTGATTTTGCTAAAGTATGCTTGTATTTTTCAGGTACATACTAGATGTGGTCACTTGATGTTCCCCATGTTTCACCGTTGCAGTCATCACCTGTGGGTTATCCCTACTGTGGTAGCCCTCGGCTGGCCCAAATACCAGAGTCAATGTTTTTGTGCGCCAGCTGCTGTCGCCTGTAGTCTGATGTCAGGTTATCAGTACTATAAAGCAAGGCAGCCAATGTCATTACATCAGTGTTTCTTGCCATGAACCTGTAGCAGAAGCTGTTTGCACAAGTGCCAGTCGGTCACTACCAGAAGTCGAATTTCAGCAGAAAATGTCTAAAGCTAAGTAGCCCATTGGGGACGCTTTTTTCTTGCTCTAACCAATTTCTGAAAAAGTTAACAATTCTCTCACCTGTGGAAAGCAGATCCCTTACTGAGACTTTCATTCTTACTGCATCACTTGTTTAGGCCCAGACCACGACATCCCTCATTGCCAGTTCTGTGCCCTCTTTAATGCGAGAACCATTCACTGTAGAGCTCTTTTTGTAGACAATTATTTTCATATTCTGTCTTCGAATTCTGATATGACATTCATAAGCCAACAATCCCCCGATATTCTGAAAAATTAAAGACAGAGACAGGCCACACAAGGCTAAGCCTTCCAACGATGCTACTGCTAAGCAAGTTGTCAGTTCTCTGGAATTCAGTGAGGTGCTTTCGCTGCCCCTGATGCCCAAATCACTTTCTATGCATGCCTCTGCTGAGACCCTTTCAGAGTCCGGTATGCCGCAGAAATCCACTTTGTCTTCTGAACCTTTGGCTGCCTCTGCCTCAGTTGGGTCTGGAGCCACGACACAGGCACTGGCTTCTGAGGAGGCCATTTGCACTACTGATTCTAGACAAAAAGCAATGTCTTCTCTTCCAAATACTGTTTCTCAAAGACTGACGGATTCTCTCAGGCCTCAAAGCCAGGCCACTACTAGGAAATCTGCCTCTAGCCACCATCCTGCTACTGCTCCCCCACCCCAAGCTCAAATGCTTAAAATGGCGGAGGATCTCATCTCCCTTATCTGAGGTACTCAAGCCCCCACCCCAAAAAGGAAAAGGCTTCCTTCTCCAGAAATTATGACAGACCATCAGTCTGAGGAATCGGATTATTCTGCCTTTGAAGAGGAACAGCAGCCATTAACTGTTTATGAGGATTCAGATGCAGAGAAATCCATCTCATCTGCCTCCCCTCCAGAGGACCTTTCCTTTGGGGAAACTCTCCCCTCCCTCAGGGAACATTTTCAGTGGGAATCTCAGGACTACCCACAGTCTAAGGAATGACTTGGAGAGTTTCTGGACCTGCCCCAGTACAGACCCCTGACCATCCCTCCTATTCTAGAAGTGGTGAATGATGTTTTCCTTGAATCCAGTTTAGCCCTAATACCCTGCCTCCTGCTCCAGCTAAACCTGACAGCTACTACAGAGTACCGGATTCTCACAAATACCCATACAGGAACCCTGCTGCAGACCCTGAGGTCATTACACAGAGATCCAAAGGAGCTAAGACTAGTTCTGCCAAGAATCCTTTTCCTTCTGACAAAAACTCCAGAGTTCTGGACAGATGGCGTAAGAAAGTATACACCTCTGCAACCTTAGCTATTAGAGCACTCAGTTGCCAGTTCCATATGTTAAAATATCAACAACACACTTTGGAACAAATAAAGCAGAAGTTTGCTACCTCTCCTGATGGTGCCAACTCAAAAGAGTTAGCAGAATTACTTTACTCTGCTGGTCAAGTGGCCAAGCACTCATTACAATGTGGATATGACACCCTAGAAGCCTCTAGCAGGGCAGCAGTGACAAGATCTGTTATTAGAAGACATGCATGGCTGAAGAAACAACCTCTTCCTGATCATGTCACGTCTAAACTTATTGATGCACCCCTAGATAAGGAACGCCTGTTTGGGGAAAAAGCAGAAGAGGTGCTTAAAAAGATGGAAGACAAAGCAAAATCTATGCAAACAGTAAAAGATTTCTTTCAAGTTCAACCACCCAGGTTCAGCAGAAACTTCCCCTCTAAGTATTGGGCCTTCCCTGCACCCAGCAGACAGAGCCAAATTAAGCAATGCAGGGACAGGACATCCAGGCCCCTATCCCAGGGCTAGCAAAGAAGCAAACAATGGACCACTTCTGTCTCTAAGGCAGGGAGTTCTAAGCCAAGCTTCTATGGTAAACACTCACAATGACTCTCCCTCCCCCCTTTGCCCTCATTCCACTCATCTAAAACTAGGAGGAAGGCTCACCCTTTTTAAGGACAGTTGGGTCTCTATAACCAAGGACCAATGGCTATTAAAAATCATTTCTCAGGGATACAGATTCTCCTTCAGTGAACTCCCAATTCCAAGAGTGTACCCAGACCTCCCTCCAAACCAGTGGCAGAGGCATTAAAACAGGTAAAAACACTAATATCCTGGGGGCAGTAGAACCTGTCCCTCTAGATCAAATAGGAAAAGGTTTTTACTCCAGACTTTTCCTTGTTCCCAGAAAAGAGGGCACTTGGCACTCCATCCTGGAGCTATCCAAACTGAACACCTCCTTGGTGGTCCCCAGATTCAAAATGCTAACCTTGCAGCAGCTCCTGGGTATGCTCACACAAAATGCCTGGCTGGTGACAACAGACCTAAAAGATGCCTACCTCCACATCCCCATCCGGGACTCGTGCAGAAAATTCCTGCACTTCAGAGCAGGCTATCTGCACTTTCAGTTCTCTGCACTACCCTTTTGCTTATCTACTGCTCCCAGAGTTTTCACCAAATGCTTGGCCCTGGCTACACCATTCTGCAGACAGAGAAATATACAGATTTACCCATACCTGGACGACTGTCTCATTCAGGTGAACAGCAAAGAAAAGTTGCTCCAGGATCTTCTCTTTGTCAAAAAACACATAACTTATATGGGGTTCACCATCAATGAGAAAAAATCAAAGCAAAACCGCACCAGGAAAATTGTTTTCTGGGAGCTGTGCTAGACACAGCAACCCTAATGGACTTCCTATCCCCAGAAAAGCAGAGCTTCCTACGTCTCTACTTCACCCAGCTGGCTTCCAGAAGTTACCTCACTGTGAGAAGGTTCCTGCAAGCCCTGTGATACATGGCATCTTGCATCCTTCTCATCTCTCTCACCAGGCTTCACATGAAAAAGCTTCAGTGGAACTTAAAGAATCTTTGGTGTCAGCACTCTCCATCCCTAGAGACCACTCTCCCACTAATTCCTTGCATAAGGGATGAATTTCTCTGGTGGGCAGAGGCCTGTGCCATGAACAAGGATCTTCCCTTTATCCTCTGCCCTTTCAGCCAGACCATCACCACCGATGCCTCAGACATAGCTTGGGGTGCTCACCTAGCAGGCAGGTGTACCCAAGGTCTTTGGAATGCCCAGCAACTTCACTTGCACATCAACCAGAAATAAATGATGGCAGTGCAAAATGCTCTGACTTCCTCCCAACCCCATCTCAAGCCAGGGGTCCTCCTTAAAAAACAGACAACACCACAGTAATGTGGTACATAAGCAAGTGGAGGGCACCCAATCTTACCCCCTGTGTAGGTAAGTCATGAGTCTATGGCTTACAGCCACCTCCAGGGGCTACATCTGATTGCCCTATACTTTACCAGGGATCAACAACAAACTGGCAGACCACCTAAGCAGAAACTTACTGGACCCCCACAAATGGCAGCTCCACAGAGAAATCTTTTTGCAAATCACCCAGGAGTGGGGGACCCCAGAGGTGGATCTCTTTACCTCACACTTCAACCACCAGCTGCACAAGTTTTGTACCAGGGAGTATCACCTCCGAGCATGGAAGGTGGGTGCCTTGACCTTCCCCTGGAGCGCCCTCTTTGTGTATGCATACCCTCCTCTGCCCCTTATTCCCAAGGTTTTGATCAAAATAAGAGAGGAGAGACCAAAGGCCATCCTCATCACTCCAGATTGGCCCAGACAGCATTGGTACCCCTTACTGCGTAGTCTAACCTTACAGCTCCCAAAGCTGCTTCACCTAAGGTCAGACCTCCTGACCCAGGAGAGGGGGAATGTACTTCACCCAGAACTACAGACTCTCAAACTTTCAGCATGGCTCATACACTAAAAACCAACAAGAAGTCACTGTTAAGCAAACAGGTCCTGGACATCATCACATTGGCCAGAAGGCCCAGCACAAGAAAATCTTATGGAGGAAAATGGAAAAGATTCTGCTCTTGCAAACAATCAAAAGGGGGCAGTACCAACCAACCTTCCATCCCTCTAAGCTCCTCATGGTTCTGCAGAGTGGTCCTAGCAGCAGGGAACTCAGAAAAGTGACTACTTTCTGGATTTAAGTATCTGCTTTTTTTCACTTGGAATAGCTTCTGTAGCTTACCCTGAACTAGCTTGAACTGTTTTTTAACTGTTTGCTGCATTATTTTAAAATCTGCACTTAAAGTTACATTTTAGTCGAATTTGATCGAAAGTTTGTTTGTTTGCTTGCTTAATTTAACTGTGGAGGCTGCCCACTAAAGTGTGCTAGCCTGTGTAACTAATTTATCACTGTCTCTGCATTTTCTGTGTGTTTCTACCAAAAAAAACAAAAAAACAAAAAAATAATCCTTGTTTTCCCTCCTCTCCTCGACTAGTTTAGACCAGTATACAGGCATTGCTGTATTCTGGGCTGTGGTGTAGTTCCTGTGTTGTCCATTACCTTACTTGGATAGAAGGAAGTTTCTTTGCTCACCAGTGGGAGTGGGGAGCCTTGAGCAGCCTACCTGTCCCTGTAGGAAGTGACCTCAGCACAAGAAGCTGCAGTAATTGGTTGTTTTGGACCATTTCTAGCTCTTTTGTAGTTCACTGTTTAAAATCCGCCTCTGGGCATTTATTTCTGGCTATACTGCTCAGACAAGCTCCTCGTGGTTCTGCAGAGTGGTCCTAGCAGCAGGGAACTCAGAATAGCGACTACTTTCTGGATTTAAGTATCTTTGCTTTTTTTTCACTTGGAATAGCTTCTGTAGCTTACCCTGAACTAGCTTGAACTGTTTTTTAACTGTTTGCTGCATTATTTTAAAATCTGCACTTAAAGTTACATTTTAGTCGAATTTGATCGAAAGTTTGTTTGTTTGCTTACTTAATTTAACTGTGGAGGCTGCCCACTAAAGTGGGCTAGCCTGTGAAACTAATTTATCACTGTCTCTGCATTTTCTGTGTGTTTCTGCCAAAAAAACAAAAAAAATAATCCTTCTTTTCCCGCCTCTCCTCGACTAGTTTAGACCAGTATACAGGCATTGCTGTATTCTGGGCTGTGGTGTAGTTCCTGTGTTGTCCATTACCTTACTTGGATAGAAGGAAGTTTCTTTGCTCACCAGTGGGAGTGGGGAGCCTTGAGCAGCCTACCTCTCCCTGTAGGAAGTGACCTCAGCACAAGAAGCTGTAGTAATTGGTTGTTTTGGACCATTTCTAGCTCTTTTGTAGTTCACTGTTTAAAATCCGCGTTTGCACAGCTTTGCGCGGTTGTGCACATAGCGCAGTGCCGGCTAAACAAGGTTAAACTTTTCTGGCTCCGCCAAGTCTGCTCTTCAAATTTTCCCTTAAGGAAGCTCTACTCTTAGTATAACCAGACTACTTACTATATTATAAGCCTAGCATTTGTTCTCAGTACTTCTCTACTAAGTAAGCACTCTCGTAGTAAGTAAAGCACTACATCTACTTACCACCCCTGTGAATATCCACTTCCCTTAAAGGTACAGCACTCCCTTATACTGTTCTAGCATGTCGAGTGGTAGATTACTGGCGTCGTCTCCAGTTCAGCTGGTCAATCTGGGTATCTTGAGACAATGCTACAATTGTCTCATGTACACAGACAACCCTCTCCTCCTCCCAACAAACACAAATACATGTGGGAGATGCAACTATATAGCCAAACTGGAGGCTGAACTCTTTCAACTCAGGGCTGGCATGACCAGACAGGAGGAGATGGCAACCACACACACAACAATCCCAGTCCCACATAGACCTACCACAACTGCAAACCAAACACATAAAAACACAAAGACATACTCGGAGGCTCTAATAAAAAACTTACCAAAACAACAGAGGCTCCCAAAGCAAACATCCAAAAATCCACCACCTCAATACAAAACACATGCAACACATACTTCAATAAATCAGTGTGTCAACCAATCACAGCCCTTAAGGCCAAACACCTTGCCTGATACACTAGTAATAGGTGACTCTATAGTCAGACACACTGATGTCCCGCTGACCAGGCTGAACAAGGAGAAGGTGACTGTTGAGCTGTCTATCAGGAGCTAGGATCTGCCACATAACACACGCACTCAAGTCACTCCAAAGCAAGTACAAATATGACTCCGTCATTGTCCATGCTGGTGTGAATGACCTGAGACGTACCTCCCTGGACTACATGAAAAGAGACATAGAGGAGCTCTCCGATTATGTAGCCCAGGCTGGTATGACCCTGACCCTGAGCAGCATCTTGCCCTCACCAAGAATGATACCACAATACAAAGACAAGATGATCAGCTTTAACAATTGGCTCAAGTACTGGTGTCATTCTAAGGGGATCCAATGTCTGTCTGCCTGGGATGACATGTTGGACAAGCCACGCTGCTTCGCAAGGGATGGCTTACACCTGTCACCACTGGGCTTCCGGATATTGGCTAAGGCTCTTGCCACCCCCATAGTGCCTTTTTTAGGCAAGGCTCAAAGGACAAACCCACCTCCTTAGAAAACAATAATGGAAAAAAATTAAGTGTAATGCTGCTCAATGCCAGAAGTCTAAATCTCAAGATGCAGGCACTTGATGCACTCCTCAGCATGGAGAACATCGACGTCTGTGCAGTAACTGAAACCTGGTTCAAGGCTCCTGAGAGCACCCCAGTGCTACCAGGCTATATCTCGTATCATGCTTTTCGGCCCGAAAACCCGGGCGAACCACAAGGAGGGGAGTGTCCATATTCATCAAGGACACCCACACCTCCAGGTTAGTAGCAACACATGAAGCATCAGAGACCATACAGGTGCAACTAACCATAGGCAAAACTGCTATACAACTGGTAGCATGTTACAGACCACCCTCCCAATCTCAAGAACCCCACTCAGCCTTCCTGAAGACATTGGAGGATATGAATGTATCACAAAATACCATCATACTGGGAGACTTCAACTACCCAAACATAGATTGGGTACATTATTCTAGCCCTAATACCCTAGCCCAAAGGTTCCTGGAATTCATAAATTCAAATGCACTGGAACAATTAGTCACCTCTCCCACTAGGGGAGATAATATACTAGACCTGATCATCACAAACATGGGGACAAAATGGTCCACACCGGAAGTATACCCCTCACTAGTGAGATCTGACCACAAACTAATCACCCTGGATCTACATATCCCACCTCCACCCCCAGCACAAAAGACCACAGTGAAAAACTTCTCAAAAGCAGACTTCACTCTTAAGACTGAGATGGTTTCCTTTAAGCCCACTGTGCCAGTGGATACCACATCCCACAATGCCGAATCCTTCACAAATGCCTTCTATGGACATCTCCAAGAATGCATGGATCATAGAATCCCAAACAAATCCAAGTCCCTCTCCACCAAAGGTAAGCGTCCTGTCTGGTGGACCTCAGCCATAAGCAAATTGTATAACAAAAGAAGGAAGCTACTGCACGTCAGAGCAAAATCCCATGAAGGGAAGACATCTCTGATCAACATTAGCAGAAAACTACGTTCTCTCATAAAAACATCCAAGGCCAACTTTGAGAGAAAAATCGCTAAGGACACTAAAGATAACCACAAAGCCTTCTTCAGCTATGTTAGAAACCTGGGAGGAAACCCTCAGATATGCTCAGAGTTGGTTCACAACAATAAAAAATACACTGAACCCACAGATATTGCCAACATTCTGGCTGACAGGTTCAGTGCAAATTTCTCCCCTCCTTCACCCCCAAAAGAAGAAATACTTATCCCAGCTGAATGTAATCTCCCTGTCATCTCAGATGTCCAAGTGAGAACCGCCCTAAACAAAGCAAAAAACACAGCATCAATGGGACCTGACGGTATCCCGGGTTGCGTGTTACGTGAACTCCAAGAGGAGCTAAACCCACACATAAAAATGCTATTTAACCTTAGCCTTACTTCGGGATATGTACCTGAACACTGGCGTACAGCAACAGTGGT
Source organism: Protopterus annectens (assembly GCF_019279795.1). NCBI lineage: Eukaryota > Metazoa > Chordata > Ceratodontiformes > Protopteridae > Protopterus > Protopterus annectens. The sequence goes on from NC_056739.1 coordinate 1,919,883,341, forward strand.
CCCACTCCACAAGGGGGGGTGCCTCTACAGATCCTGGAAACTACCGCCCCATAAGCTTAACCAGCCTGGTCTGCAAAGCTATGGAAAGAATCATTATGGAACTCATAAACAGAGACATAGGGGACCTACAGACACTTGACACCACCCAATTTGGCTTTGTAAAGGGCAGATCCTGCCTTTTAAACCTGGTTGACTTTTTCGAAACAGTCACTAGAGCCATTGATGAGGGCAAAGCTGTCCATACAGCATACCTGGACTTGGCTAAGGCCTTCGACACAATACCCCACTCAGGCATCATAGATAAGCTCAACAGCTTAAAAGTAAACCCTTATGTCACTAGATGGGTTGCAAACTGGCTAAAGGACAGAACCCATAAAGTTAAAATCGCTGGAGCAATGTCAGACTCAAAGCCAGTCACAAGTGGTGTCCCACAGGGATCTGTCCTGGGACCCCTCTTGTTCAGCATTTATTTCTCAGATGTTAAAGCAAACATGGGAAGGCTGTGGCTGACAAAGTTTGCAGATGACTGCAAACTAGGCGCCATAGTCGATACACCAGCAGACACACACATCCTACAAAAAGGCCTCACAGAAATGGACAACTGGTGCCGGAGTCACGGCCTTAAACTAAATGCCAAAAATGTATAGTCATCCCCTTTGGGAAAAACAAAGTACCCACAAATTATCACATAGACAGCAACCCACTGAGTACAGAAAAAGTAATCAGAGACCTAGGGACCCAAGTTGACAGCGACCTCTCATTTGACACCCACGTTGCCAAAGTGGTTAGAAAAACATTCTACCTTGCACACCTCATCATGAAGGGATTCACATCCAGATCCAAGGATGTCATTGTACCCCTATATTCCTCCCTCATCAGACACATGATTGAGTACAATGCCCCATTTGGTATGTACCTCACCCGGCATTTGCAACAGCTGGAGAGACCACAAAAGTACCTCACCAAGAGGATCAAGGGTCTCCAACATAGGTCTTATTCTGCCAGACTAAAGAAACTTCAGCTCAATTCAGTAGCATACCGCCTGCTCAGAGGTGATCTCTGTCTGACGTACAAGGCCATGTCCAATCAGGATCTGATGGACATGCTCCACCTCAAAAAATCCAAGTCCATCAGGACCACGAGAGCTAAAGACTTAAACCTTGGCACAAGTATGAATAGGACATGCTGGAGGGATAGATTCATAACCCAGAGGCTTCCCATGCTTTGGAACAAGATCCCAGTTCATATTAGGCTGAGCCCCTCACTGACTCTCTTCAAGAGAAATCTTGATGAGTGGATGGGAGATCGTAAGTTTACCCCAGGGGTCACATCTGTGTCACTGCTAGACAGGGGCACAGTAAACTAATTTTATTATATAAGGGGACCTTCATTGTGTCACTACTAGACAGAGGCACAGTATTCTAAATTTATTCTGTACATTTTTTGTACCATTTCATGGGGTGGCAAAAGCCACATCACTATGGCTGGGCTTACAAATGCCCCAGGGCAGATAGCCTAGTACTATACTATGAAACTATGAAACTTAGCAGAGTTGCTCAATAGTGGCCTCTCCTTCTCCTCTATTAAAATCCATGCCTCGGGCATCTCTGCCCATTATGATTCAGACCCACCCCTCTTCTCTCGCCCTTTGATTAAGCAATTCTTCAGAGGGGCTTCTAATATCATGCCTCCCAGAAGACCTCCTACTCCTCCCTGGGACCTGAATTATGTGTTAGAGAAACTAATCTTACCTCCTTTCGAACCTGCTGCTTCAACAGAATTTAAATGCCTCTCCTGGAAGACTGCCTTCTTACTAGCTATCAACTCAGCCAGAAGGGTCTCAGAACTTCAGGCTCTCATGGCTGTTGAGCTCTTCATTATTTTCCATGCAGACAGAGTCTCCCTGAGGATTAATCCCTCCTTTATGCCCAAGGTGGTATCTGATGTGACCCTTAACCAGGCCATACACCTTCCCACCTTCTTTTCCAACCCTCAAAACAAGGGGGGAAGAATTCTACACTCACTAGAAATGCACAGACAACTCAGATACTATCTGGACCAAACTAAAGCATTCAAAAAAACTGACCAGCTTCTTGTAAGCTTTGCCCCAGGGGCAGAGGGGAAGCCCATCTCCAAACAAACCATTTCCAAATGGATTTCACACTGTATCCATTTTTGCTATAAACTACATGGGAAACCCATCCCTAAGTTGATCCATACCCACTCCACTAGGGCAACCTGTACTTTTACTGCCTTCCTCAGAGGAGTACCTACCAGGGACATACTGGAATCGGCCACCTGGACCTCTGTCCATACCTTTACAAAGCATTACCGCCCTCCTCTCTTTTTTAAGTCTAGGGCAGGGTTTGCCTCTGCAATTCTGCAGGACCTCCTGACCCTTACCTAGGACTCTACCTATCCTTCCATGCTTTACCTCAACTTTGGGAATCCTCCCACAGGTGATGACTGCAACAGTGAAAAAAGGAAGAACATAGTACAGTTGTGTATACTTACCATAAATGTAAATGTTCGAGTGTATTCACTGTTACAGTCTTGGTTTCCCTCCCTCCACCCCCCTTTTCACATCTTCCCCTAGGGGGATACATGCTTCCAAGGTGGCTCTTAGCCACCAGGACCACTTCTCTCTTTTCCCTTGTGCTTCTGACGGGTTAGGGCAAGAAAAACTGATGTAATGATGTTGGCTGCCTTGCTTTATAGTACTGATGACCTGATGTCAGACTACAGGTGACAGCAGCCGGTGCACAAAAACATTGACTCTGGTATTCAGGCCAGCTGAGGGCTACCACAGCAGGGATAACCCACAGGTGATGAACAGTGAATACACTCGACATTTATGGTAAGTGTACACAACTGAACTTTATGAAGAGAACTTTTATTTATATGAATTAGGGGATTAAACTGTTATCAGTATGCACTTCTTATACTGCACTCTTGGCACAGGCATTTTGCCATGTATTGACTTTCACAGATACACATCCTTATTAACTGTCATTTTTACAAGTGTTATTTTTTTTATCTTACAGTCTTTTCCATCATATTCCATGGCAGTTTAAAGTACTATAATGTTAGTGACACAGGAGTTTAATGCTTCTAAGATGGCCCATAGACACCACCAGGAGAGTGCTGGGAACAGTGAGAGATGTCTAGCAATTCTATGCAATTTACTTTTGAATTGTAAATGTATACATATTTTGTGAAAATTTTGTGGGAAGCATTCATAACAGATGGATTATATATTATTACTTAGATTTTACAAACTGCCATTTTCCTGTTATTTTGAGGGTGGAGATCCAAGTACTATTTGCGTGTTTCCGCATCACCATTTGGGTTTCAAGAGTTTTGCTCTTTTGTGTAGTCATCCTGGTATTTCCATATACGTACAGGGAAAATTGTATGTAATCAGTGGCATGTTGTAGTATAGCATTCAGGAATTGATTTAGGATCCTAGATGCTGATTCCTCTGATATTTCCAGTATATGCCCTGTTGGCCTCTGAAAGTTTCCTGTAGCTAAACCTCAAAGTGTTATACACACCTCAGTCTCCACAGCTATTGGTTCTCCTTGGTTTGCCCCTACTCTCAGTTGTGGATGACAGAGGTTGCAGAGTTCCTGTAGTATGTCTCTAGCCACCCTGTGGCACTCTACAATTTTCACATCATGCAGACTGTGGTAATTAAACAGAGGTCTAAATACCCTTTTCCTTCTTGGCTGGGGTCTATTTGCAGCACCAGCAGCATAGGCTTGTCCCTGTTGCACATATATATATTTAACAGCAACTGCAGCCCCTAACAGTGGTTTCCATGTAGACTACCTTTTGTGGCTGTATTCCAGTAGGTTTTGGAATTTGCAAGGAAAACCTACACTGACCCCTAGATTCACTATCCTTCCATGCAGGACTAGCTTAGTCCTGCATGAAAGCAGCCGTTTCAGAGCAGGACGGCAGAGTACAATGCATATTAATGAAGGCGCATTGCCTGAGCTCCTAAACATACACGGAGCATGTACGAGTTCAGGGGGCATGTCTGACAGCAGAGCTCTCAGAATATATAGGCCCCTGCAATGAAGAACAGCAGAGTATTAATAAAAGAATGAGCAAGACCACTCATAGGTGTTCGCATACCCCCAGCAACATCCCCCCAGTAGTTAAAACATCAAATATAAAGATGTTTTTTATTTTATGAAACAGATTAAATTTAACCGTAGGTGTCAGGTTTGCCCATCACTTAGCTACGGTTAATGCAGCTTAAATGGCAAAAGAGGTTAAAAAGCAAGATATATGCAAATGAAGCAGTACAGCAATATTGTAGTGGGCAGAGCATTCGCCTTACGAGCAGCCATTCCCAGTTCAAGTCCCACTCCAGTACATTCCATTTTCCATGTCAAATCTCTTTATGATCAATATTTATAGTTGCATAATCTACTAAATAACATATATTTGTTAAGTGGAGTACTGCATTAAATGCAAATGTGAGGTGTCATTGTCATAATGTTGCAAAGTCCCCAGATAATCACAAGTGCCCCATACAGTATATGTACACAGGAATCAGGGATACAAATGGAAGGTAAAATGTGTAATGAATGATAACCCCATACAGTGTCCAAATCCACTACCTTCCCAAGAACCATTAGACATTACTGTCTAAATTAGTGTGGTGGTAAGCGGGAGTAAGCACTAGTAAGCAAGTGCAAGCACTATTAAGCAGTAGTAAGCAGGAGTAAGCATATTTAAGCAGTAGTAAGTGAGTTTAAGCCCATCTGTGTGGGGGTAAGCAATGCACACACAGGTCAAGCAATACTGGAGCTAACTCTCTGTAAGCATATTTCACCGAAGATTAGCATAGCTTACCCTCATGCAAACCCATGCAAACCTGCTTACAATTGCTTAAAAGTGCCTTAATCACTCTGTATGCAACAGCCGCTGTTCTGGCCAGAAACAAAATAAACAGCCTTTGCAGGTCTCGAACCCAGGATGCTGTACACTATAATCACAGCAGTTAACCACTAAGCTATCACAGCAATACTGAAGATTGAGGTATCACCAAACAGATCCTCACTATAGGAAAATCAAACCAAGCTTGTGAAAGGAATCTATATACAGTTTTATGTTGTATAACCTACTACATAACAGAAATATGTGAACTGGAGTACTGCAGTAAGCCCAGATGTGAGGTGTCATTGTAATAAAGTGTTAAAATCCCCTAATAAACACAAGGACCCCGTACAGTGTGCATACACATAAATCATATTATGGATACCAAACACATATATAACATGTAATGAATAATAAATTAATGCCAAAAAGCAAATATAATGCAAATTACATATTAAGCAATGCTAAGCATTGCACAGCCCAGCTTAATAGGTGTAAGCAATGTGTAGGCCAGCTAACTTAGTCTGGCCAATTGGTACACCCCTTTAAACAATGCCAACCTTAGGTAAGCAGGTTTGCCCATAGCTTAGCATTTTCAAAACCATCCAATCACAGCAAAGTATTGGAAATCAGCCCTATTTAAACCCAACAGGCAAAAATACATCTCATAACTGGTTGTAGCTTCCCCTTGTAGGCAATATGGCTGGAATAGGAGAGGGTGTGTGCTTTCAGGCACAGCGCTGGGGCATCCAGGAGTCCAGAGTCATGGCAGGACTTCTTGTGAAAGATCATAACCAGAGACTGTTGCAGGGCCAGTACCAGGGTTCCCAATATAAAGCGGAAGCCTGTGACCTTCTCGCGCTTGACCTCACCAGTGCCACTGGCATACCCCGAACTGGTGAGCAGGTCAGGGATCACTATGCAGACCTGAAGTGGCAAAAGGGGAATCTTTTGGATCAGTGGATCCAAGAGGTTAGGAGGACAGGGGAGGTCCCAGCCGTGTGTAAGTATCAGTCCACTACCTGTTTAATAATTGCCAGCTCATGTATATTATGGATAGGTATGGCTAAATATTCCTCTTATGTCCTTCACAGCAGCAAGTGAGCGGGCTACAAACCAGGAGGCCCATGGATGTCACTTGGAGCAGTTGCGACACGAGGCAGGTTAGTAATACTCTTGCATGTACTGTCATAGGAAATAAATCTAACAGTAGTAATAAGTTAATTGCCTGTATAAAACCTATATTGTTTAAGGCATGTACTTCATACACCAGAGAATATGGCAGAAAGAGTCTCATATAGAGGCAGGTTAGTAATACTCTTGCATGTACTGTCATAGGAAATAAATCTAACAGTAGTGTAAGTTAATTGCTTGTATAAAACCTGTATTGTTTAAGGCATTTACTACATACACCAGAGAATATGGCAGGAAGAGTCTCATATAGAATTGCTGGAACCTGTGGTTCTGAGAGACTGCCTCCAGACTATCTGCAAATATACACAGCTGAGTATATTTTTTTGGTCATAGAGTTTAATTGTTGCTTAGATCTCTGTTGAAACTGTTGCCTAACTGTTCTGAGAGACTGATCTGTAAATATACAGAGCTGAGTATAATTTTTTGGTTTTAAAGTTTGTACTGTTAGTTGTTGCTTAGATCTCTGTTGAAACTGCCCCCCCATTTTCTGCCATGTCTTCAGTTGGTATAACTGTTTTTACAGCTTGTGTGTTATCTAACTCAAGGATCACTTAATTTGACCTGTTAGTAACAGCCTGCATTTAATTGCTGGAACCTGTGTTCTGAGAGACTGCCTTCCAGACTATCTGCAAATATACAGAGCTGAGTATATATTGTTTTGGTTATAGAGTTTAATTGTTGCTTAGATCTCTGTTGAAACTGTTGTCTCACTGTTCTGAGAGACTGATCTGCAAATATACAGAGCTGAGTATATTTTTTGGTTTTAGAGTTTGTACTGTTAGTTGTTGCTTAGATCTCTGTTGAAACTGTTTTGTCTCACCCACCTTCCCTATTTTTGGTTTGTAGTTTAAATTTGGTGGCTTTTGCAGTTGCCCACCCCACTGTAGATTTGATCTGGGACACTCCCCCAGTCCCATCTCTTTACCACATTCTACCTAATAAACACTTTCTGCACTTGCTTTTAGTCCTTTTTAATTTAATTGCATTTTTAAACTGTGTTTGGTCTAATATTGCTACATGCTCAAGTGTGCTAGCTTGCACTGCATGTGGATGGTTTTTACTACTGTTTTTGCTACTTTTCTGTAAAAAAAAAAAAAAAAAAAAAAAAAAAAAACTGTAATCCTGTTTCCTACCTTTCCTGTAACTAGTGTTCTAGATACAGATTTGATGTATCCAGGGCTGTATGTAAGCTTCTGAACCCCCTAAGCCTTTCTGTGTTGGAGGGAAGCCTTCTAGCTAATCAGTGGGAGTGGTAAGCACTAGGTAACCTGTCTACCACATAAGGAGTGGTTCTGGCCCAGAAATTGAAGTTATTGGCCATTTGGGCAATCTCTCCCATCTCTCTCAATGTTCTGATTTGAAAGCCTGCATTTGCACTTGTTTCTATCCTGTAACTCATCTAGTGCAGATACATATTCTTAGTTTTAGCACTTAAATTTGCTTATTCATGCTCAGCACTTGTTCAGAACTTGTAAGCACTAAATAAGCTACTAATTACCATAGCACTCACCCTTCCTCATTACTTAGAGGAAAACAGTTTTTGTACTTACTTTTCTCACTTGCTTAGAGAAAAACAGCTCTTGTACCCACTTTCCTCACTTATCTGGAGGAAAATTGTTTTTTATTTAGACATGTCCAAGGGCCAGCTCCCAGTGTTCTCTCCTGTCTATCTGATGAATCTGGGCATCTTGAGGCAATGTAGAAATTGCCTCATGTATACAGACAACCCTATCCTCCTACCACCCAGCACTACAACCTGTGAGAGATGCACTTATCTAGCCAAACTGGAGGTAAAGATCTCTTCAACCAAGACTGAACTTGACAGTCATGAGGAGAAGGTAAACATTTGCACCACACCACACTCATCACATAGTCTCACTAAATCTACACCACCAAAATTCACACATAGTAACACAAAAACATTCGTGGAGGCTCTCAATAATAATCTGTCTAAGCAACATAGACCTCCAAAGCAGAAACGCAAGCAACCTCCATCCCCCAACACAACCCAAATGACACATAGCCCACAGACTCAGTATGCTACTCAACCACAGCCAATAAGGCAAAACAAAGTACCCAACACACTAGTCATAGGTGACTCTGTAGTAAGGCACACTGATGTCCCACTCACCAGGCTAAACAAGAAGGTTACTGTCAGCTGTCTGTCGGGTGCCAGGATCCGCCACATAACCCATGCACTCAGGTGACTCCACAACAAGCACAAATATGACTCTGTTCTTGTTGGTGTGAATGACCTGAGACGTACCTCCCTGGACTACATGAAAAGAGACATGGAAGAGCTCACTGATCTTGTCGCCCAGGCAGGTATGACCTTAGCCCTGAGTAGCATTCTGCCATCACCCCGAATGATACCGCAGTACAAGGACACAATTATTGACTTCAACAATTGGCTAAGCTTCTGGTGTCATTCTAAGGGGATCCAGTATCTGTCTGCTTGGGATAACATGGTCGACAGACCATGATACTTTGCCACAGATGGCTTTCACCTGTCGCCCCTGGGATTCCGGATACTGTCTAAGGCTCTTGCTGCCCCTATAGTGCCTTTTTTAGGCAAGGTTCAAATAACAAATTCACCACCATAACAGGAACAGGCAAGCAAAAACTGAGGGTAATGCTACTCAATGCTAGAAGTCTAAATCTCAAAATGCACTCACTCGAGGCACTCCTTAAAATGGAGAACATTGATATCTGTGCAGTGACTGAGACCTGGTTCAAGGCTCCAGAGAGCACCTCTGCACTACCAAACTATAACTGATACCACACTTTTCAGCCATGTAACCTGGACCAAAACACCAAAGGCAGAGGTGTGTCCATATTCATTAAGGATATCCACACCTCCAGGCTAGTTGCTCAGCATAATGCATCCGAGGTTATCCAAGTGCAACTAACTCTGGGCAAAACTGCAATCCAAATTGTAGCTTGCTACAGATCCCCCACCATGCCCCAGGATTCCCACTCCTCTTTTCTTGATGTACTGGAAAATATTAGGGTTCAACCAAACACCCTAATAATGGGCAACTTCAACTACCCCTCCATTAACTGGGAAAACTACTTGTGTACCAACTTCTTAGCTCAATGCTTTCTGGAATTCATAAACTCCAATTCCCTGGATCAACTTATCCACACCCCCCACCAGGGGCAACAATATCCTAGACCTTGTCATTACCAACATGAGTTCCACACCTGAAGTCAACTCCTCATTGGTCCGATCCAACCATAAGCTAATCACCCTTGATATCCACATCCCCCCCCCCCCCCATTAAGGAAACCACAGTAAAAAACTTCTCCAAAGCCAAATTCATGCTTCTTAAGACAGAAGTGGTGAACTTCATGACACCCATGCAGATGGACAATACAGTTACAACTGCTGAATCCTACACAAATGCACTCTATAAGCACTTACACGAGTGCATGGATTGTGCTATCCCAAACAGAACCAAGATGCTATCCCCCAAAAAAAGGAAGCCAATCTGGTGGTCCCCTGCCATAAACAAACTCTACAACAGAAGGAAGAAACTGTTGCAAAAGAGACTAAAATCCCATGAGTGGAGAAGATCCTTGGTCAGCCTCAGTAAGAAGCTGAGATCCCTTATAAGATCCTCCAATGCTAGCTATGAAAACAAAATCACCACAAAGCATTCTATAGCTATGTCAAGAATCTCGATGGCAACATCCAGATCTGCTCTGAGTTACAGCACAAAGGTAAGAAAATTACAGAACCAACTGATATTGCCAACATCCTAGTAGATAGGTTCAGTGCTAACTTTACCCCCCCCCCCCCCTCACCCCCTAAAGGGCTCACATCTATACAGGAAGATTGCAGAGTCCCTGTAATCACAACTACGCAGGTAAAAGCTGCACTCTCTAAAGCCAAAAACACAGCATCCATGGGACCGGACAACATCCCAGGCTGTGTTTTACATGAACTTCAGAATGAACTGGCTCCCCACTTAAGCACCATGTTCAATAATAGCCTCGTATCAAGCTTTGTGCCCACTAAATGGTGCACAGCAACAGTTATCCCACTCCATAAAGGGGGTGCCACCACTGATCCCGGGAACTATCGACCTATTAGCCTGACGAGCCTGGTCTGCAAGGCCATGGAATGTATCATCATGGAACTCATAAACAAAGACATTGGTAACCTCTAAACTCTGGATCCCACCCAGTTCAGGTTTGTGAAAGGCAGATCATGCCTCCTGAGTCTGATTGACTTCTTTGAGGCAGTCAACAAAGCCATAGATGAAGGTAAGGTGGTTCACACAGCCTATCTTGACCTTGCCAAGGCTTTCAACACCACCCCCCATTCTGGAATTATAGCTAAACTCACTAAACTAGGCATAAATCCCTACATCACAAGATGGGTTGCCAACTGGCTCACTGACAGAACCCACACTGTAAAGGTTGCAGACTCCAAATCTGACCTCAAAGCAGTGACAAGTGGAGTACCACAGGGTTCCGTCCTGGGATCTCTCCTGTTTGGTATCTACTTCTCTGACATACAGGCTAACACAGAAGGCCTCTGGCTAATGAAGTTCCCAGATGACTGCAAACTAGGAGCCATAGTCAAGTACCCAAATGATGTGGACATCCTACAGAAGGGCCTCACTGAGACAGATGCCTAGTGTCAGAGCCATGGCCTCAAGCTCAGTGCCAAAAAGTGCAGTATCATCCCCTTTGGTAAAATCCCTGTACCCATGAACTACCATATAGGCAGCAATCTACTTAACACCGAATGTGTGATAAGAGACCTTGGGACCCAGCTGGACAGTAGTCTCTCCTTTGATAGTCACATCACCACAGTAGTCAGAAAGTCCTTCTACATGGCACACCTCATCATAAAAGGGTTCTCATCCAGGAAAAAAGAGGTCATTGTTCCCCTCTACTCGACACTCATTAGACCCATTATAGAGCACAACACCCCTTTTGGAATGTACCTCACAAGACATCTGTAGCAGCTGGAAAGGCCACAGAAGTACCTCACAAAGAGGATTACTGGCCTCAAACAAATGCCCTACACTGACCACCTCAAAAAACTCCAGCTTTACTCCGTAGCATATAGCCTACTCCGAGGTGAACTCTGCCTAACATATAAAGCTATGTCAAACCCAGAGCTGTTGGACATGCTACACCTAACAAAATCCCAATCCCTCCAAGCTACACAACTCTAGGGACCTAAACCTTGTCATCACAATAAACAGGACATGCTGGAGGGATAGATTCCTGTCCCAGAGACTTCCCATACTCTGGAACAGGCTATCCATCTATGTCAAGCAAAGTTCTTCATTAGCACTCTTCAAGAAAAATCTTGATGAGTGGATGGGAAATAGGAAATACACCCCGGGGATCACTTCTGTGTCTCTGCTCGACAGTAGCACAGGAAAATAACTTTCTTGGGTGGCATAAGCCAAGGAACCTTGTTGGCTAGGCTTACGTAGGCCCTTGGGCCGATAGACTAGTACCTACCTATGAACCTTCCCGTCATCCATAGAAATGGGGAATGGGAGTATGGCTGCTGAATTATACACCAAGGCACTGTATGAGCACTTACACAATTGCATAGATAAAACCATACCAAACAGAACCAAGACGCTCTCCTCTAAAACAAGGAAGCCAATCTGGTTTTCCCTTGCCATTAACAAACACTACAACAGAAGGAAAAAAAACTGTTGCAGAAAAGGGTAAAGCCCAATGACTGGAAAAATTCCCTTGGAAAATTCATTAAAAAACTGAGATCCCTCATCAAATTCAGTGCATCATGGGGTAATAAAGGTTAATTTGTTGCTAGATAATTCTGCCAAACTGAAATCTAAGCCAATGCACAGAAGTTTAATTACAGACGATAGGGAAGCAAAATAAGTTGTTATATAAAATAAACTGGAGTGAGGTGTTCAGTGGAAAAAACTGCAGATGGAATGTGAAAAGTTTTGAAAGAGAAATTGTTTGAGTGCAAAAATTCAAAAAAATGTTTAACATCAGGATCTAGGCACATAACATCAGGGGGTTATATTTCCATAAGAACAAGATACCTGATTAAGGCGAGAGACAAAAAATATAAGAAATGGAAGAGAGGTTGAACTACAACTTTGAAAACTGAAATAAATGAGCTGGACAAACAGATTAAGCAAAGTGTTAGACAAGATCAAGAATATTTTGAAGAAAATTTATATAAAAGTATTGAGCATAATAGGAAACCTTTTTATAGATACATAAGATGTGGAAAGAGTAAAGATACAGAAATTGATAAACTGTGTTGAGATTCTAAAATTTATTCTCAGACACAACAGATTATAGATATATTTACAAAATTTTATGCAAAACAGTTTGGCTCCACAAAAGGGGTGGGAAGTTGTCCTAGTGACATCCAGGTAGCCCCAGATACTGGAATCAGATTATATTATATTGAAAAAGAACTGTGCAAACTGGATCCAAACAAGGTGCAGGGAGGACATGGAATAAGTAACAATGATTTGAGAACACTTAAGCAAGAACTTACACTGCCACTACATCTATTATTCACTAGGTCATATAAATATAGGGAGATTCCTCAAGATTGGAGACATGCACTTATTAAACCTGTCTTTAAGGGAAAGGGGAGTAGGACAAACCCAGAATCATATAGACTCTTACGTCTACTTTCATGTTGTGGAAAAATAATGGAGAAGATAATATTGGATAAGTTATTGTCAGAACTGGATAGGTTGGGACTTGAAACCATATATCAGCATGCATATGTTGAAAATAGATCTATTACCACCTGTAACATGATGTTCTATAACAATATAATAACAGCTATGAATGAAAAATTGTGCTGTGATGTAATTTATATAGATTTAACTTCAGCATTTGACAGGGTCATGCACAAAACACTGATTAATAAATTAGTACAACTAGGTATTGATGTACTGTTGATAAGATTGATAGCTGCATGGCTTACAAATAGGACATGGCAAGTATCACACACCAACTGGACAGGTGAAATCCTTGGTTACAGTCAAGGTGTCCCACAGGGCTCTGTACGAGGCCCTTACTTGTTTAGATTCTATCTTTCAGACCTTACTTTTTCATCTGAAGTGTTCTACAGTCTATATGCTGACAACCTGAAATTGTGTAAACTGATTATAAGTGATACAGATAAGGCATGCCTGCAAAATAATTTGACTAAATTGACCATTTGAGCACAGGAGAATAATATGTTGATAAATAGATCAAAAACTAAGCATATGAGATTTGGGAAAAATAAACTGAAAGGTGAATATTTAATACATCACACAGTGATTGAAACTGTAGACTCATTTAAGGACCTGGGTATATGGGTAGATTCAGCTATGAGTTTTTCTAATCATATCAACCAATTGGCTAATGAAAGTTATAGAACTATAGGTTGTATAAAAAGATTTATAAAGTCTAGGAAATCAAACATAATGAAGTCATTGTTTGTTAGTTACATTAGACCAAACTTGAGTATGGAATAACAATATGGAAACCCCACAGGAAAATAAGCATGAGTAAACTGGAAAGAGTACAGCGGAAATATACTAAGGGCATCCATGGATGTGAAAATCTAAGTTATTATGAAAGACTAAAATATCTGAATGTGTACAATGTCCTTACAGATATTTAAGAGGAGATCTTAGTCAGGTATATAGGGCATTTAGTGACAACTACCTCTGGGAATGTTTGGGGTTATCAAAAAGTACTAGAGAATCATCAGATAACCTATGTAGAAGATTCTATAGGAATGAGAAGTGCACTAATTGGTTCTCTGACAGAGTAGCTCATGCTTGGAACAGACTACAAAATTACATTAAAGCAAGTACTAGTTTAGATATTTTTAAGAACAGCCTGGACATTTATTATGGGAACAAGTATTTTGGCATACTGGCAAGCTAGAAGAGCTTTAATGTCCGTGCTTGAAACATTTGTATGTATGTATGTATGTATAGCTGTCCATTTCGCACACATGTCCACTGGACACATGCAATCTGGTCTAATTGGCTTAACAACATATTATTGTTGCCCTCACCCTCTCTCAGAGGTATGAGTGTCCAAATCTATCTCCAAATTCAATATATATGCACAGCTGTTGCTGTAGAAGAAATGGACAGCTATGGACCTTCCCTACACCCTTCCTGCACATCCCTAGCTATTTTCCCTACTGTATTTCCCTCTTTGTGCCTCTTTTTCACCACTTTCCTATCAACCCTTTTTCATTTCTTTTAAAGAAATTAGCACAGGGGTAAGCAGGAGTAAGCACTTTTAAACAGCAGTAAGTGGGTTTAAGCCTGTTTACGTAGGGTTAAGAAATGCCTAAAAGGCTGAAAATGCAAAATATCGAAGCAGTTAAGCAAATTCTTTCCTGGGTAATAATTTTCTTGGCCGCTTCGGTACTTTGCCATTTTCGGCATGTAGTGCGGTCTCGGAGTTGGTATATTTGAGTAGGGGGGTGTGGGGGGCAAAGCCCCCAACTTAATGTAATGTTTGAAATTGTTTTTTATTTTTTTTTTTTTTGTTGGAACAGCGATTTTTTTGGAAAAAAAATCGCTGTTCCTACACTTCGACACTGTAAGCTTTCACTTACATAGGGTTGATTAATCACTGTTTGCTTTTTTAAGTGTTTGGTGATCTAATATAGATCCGATATATACATACCTATATATATATATATATATATATATACATATGCATACATCTATAGATATATATGTTTACATATATATATATATATATGTATATATCTACATATATATATATATATATATATATATATATATATATATATATATATATATATATATATATATATATATATATATATATATATATATATATATATATATATATATATATATATATATATATATATATGTAAGTATATATATATATATATATATATATGTGTGTGTGTGTGTGTGTGTATATACAGATATATATCTATAGATATACAAGAGAACACAACAATTACATATATGAATACAGGCACCATTAATGGGGGTGAGGGGGTTGGGAGGGGTGGCTTAAAGGCTAAGATGTTTGCCTTACAAACACAAGGTGCAGGGTTTGAGTCTCACAAGGGATAACTGGCTAAGCTTAAAATGGCTCGAAAGGGCAGTTAGCTTAGTACTAAACTATGAAACTAAACTAAACTATAAACTATGAAACTAAGCAACATACGTCTTGTCCGTACTGATACCCCTCCCCAGCCAAACAGGTCTGCCCTGCAATACAATACAATACCAACTGTTGCAAGCTCCATAACCAGGACCTGAAACAACATGGGCACAAGATGTTAACAGTCGTCCATCCCACCTGTATGACGTCAGGCTGGTATCAATAACATATCATGCAGTAGTCTGGCTACCATAGGGAATGTGCAATGTGGAAGCAATAAACATTCCTAAGATACTTATATACAGACACCTATATGCAGATACATATATCTATATGTCTATCTATATATATATATATATATATATATATATATATATATATATAACTACACATACACACATACACACATATATGTATATGAAGATACATATTTACAGGGTTCACACCATACTGAACAGCCAGTATGCCTACAGTTGCCACCTTACCAACTGGACACTGTATGAGTCACCCATACAAAAGACAAGTGTTGCCTGCAGCATATACCCACAGAGGGGTCAAAGGATATAACACCAAACACAGGTTTGCATATGTGAGAAAGCTTTATTTGTGTATTATTACAGTTGTATATGCCATGTCATATAGCTGTTTAGACTCTGAAATACATATAAACAGACTAATGCAACTGTCAAACAGAGAAATTAATACAGTATTCCGGAAAGCATTACATATGTTGCTGTCCAGGCCAAGGTCTTCAAGTAGTACAACAGTAAAGACAGACTGGGCCACAGGATAACAATCAATCAACAGTAAGTAATGCAGATGTATAGTCCAGCAACCTATATCTACACTCTGTACACAATTTTTAGCGGGTAAAGACCTCTGTTGACACAATGGGAAGTATCTGTTACATAACAAGGCATAACTGAAAGCATCACAATCACACTGACAAACAGAACAGTCTGTATGGCAGGAAGCAGTAGGCCTGCATTTACCCAAGGTGAATTGTATGGTAATGTACATCCAGATACCTTAAGGCAGCTTACCCCTGATACCTCTCACATGTTGTAACAGCCTAGGTTAGTTATGGTGCATCCCCCCCATAGACTGACATACAGGGCCATATACCACTGTTACATACGCTGGCCTCTGGTCTGCATAAGGGCACACATGTATTGTGCAGATGAAGCCCACACATATATGGACCCAACCCCACAAAATGTGTGGGGGCCACAACAGCAGTGGAATGATGGCAGGAATAGCAGCATGACATACTCACAGGCCACTACATAACCCCTTACAGCATGTGATATGGACAAATCTTGGTATGTAGGTGGAGGACAGAGTCTGGAACACAGGTCCATATGTAAAATGGTGTTGTCATGCACTAAGCATGTCACTGGTGTTACAGTATAGTCTGCAACATACCCTTAGTCAGGAATGTGAAGTTAGAAACACAAATGGATGTAACCATGTACTAATAGAACTCAACACACACACACAGCCAGTGATATATCTGACACAAGACCTGAGTGGTGGACAGGCAAAATATAACACCTCTGGCCATCAAGTGGATAGACACGCAGTTGAGAGCTATGCAGACAGACTGCAGTCCGTGTTAAACTAGCATGTACACACAAACCCTGTAACACTGGTGCTATACAATGCATATAACAACAGTACTCACACTCTGTTTGTAGTTCTGGAACCTCATACACATATGTAGCTGGCCTGAGTATCTCTCTCTCTCTCTCTCTCTATATATATATATATATATATATATATATATATATGTATATATATATATATATATATATATATATATATATATATATATGTATGTCTACAGATATACAGATACCCATATGTAGACATATATATAAACACATATATACAACATAATATATATATATATATATATATATATATATATATACATATATATATATATATATATATATATATATATATATATATATATATATATATATGCACATGTCTACAGAGATACAAACACACACACATATATATGTATGTAAATACATATCCCTTATATTACCACCACAGTGCTGCATGTTATGTGCGAGGGAGCAACACACATAGCAATACACACAGATATATACAGCTGTATGTGTCTGCAACATGGATGGGTATGTCACATGTGAACCCCTTGTTGGGACCACTTTGCCTTTGTCTGTGAAGTAGGGAATGGGAATATGGAGAGGTATGGCAGGTATATTTGTGGAGGTGGTCTGGGTTGGTAGATATAGAGGACTGCCTACAGGAGTGGTATATGACACGTGGTAAGTAAACATCCTGGATGGTGTGTGTGGTCTGCGATATGGAAGCCCCATGGGCCCCCATATGGAAACAATGGGAACAAGCTTCCCACACATTGCTACTCACAACAGCAGTCCATGGCCCTGAAGGTGCCTGGCCTGGAGGCTGAGCCGGAGGAGCATGTGGACCCTGTGAATGTGTACTGGGTCCCTCAGGGTGATGTAGCATATCCCACATGTGTCTGTAGATGCCGCTATGGAACAGATCCTGGACCTGACCTCGGGTGACAGGATCATGTCTCTGTGTGCCCCCAGGGTGAACAACATCCCCTGAGGTGGGTCCACCTGAAGGTAGTGCTTGACCAGTACATGAGGAGGCCCCAGGGTGGGCCCCACATGTGATGTGGCCTGGTAACATGGCCAGATGAGGTTGGAGAGGTGGTTCTGCTGGCAAATATTCCCTAAACATGCCATTGTGTCACTGTTATAGAACATATGTGGGTAGTAATAGTCTTCACAATCCCAGAACATGTCCAACAGCATGCATAGATATCCCCAATAACACAGAATGTCAGATGTGCAGCAATCACATAGCAAGTATACCACATGCATATATGGAACCATAGTGGCCCTGACAATGGCATGCAGGTGAATAGTCCGTAACAAGCCAGCAATGATAGTGTACACACAGGGAACATGGCTATAAACACATAGCACAAAGTGTGATACAATACGATATATGTCCCACTGGTAGGTAAGCTGTAGCTATACCTATTGAGTTGTGTGAACAGTTTGTTGTCGCTGATATGGTGGGAGGGTGACATAGATGTGTATTAAGAACTATGGTAACCTTGCTGTATGAGTTGCTCAGACCTGTTTCCATCTTTATGTCTTTCAGGCAAGATGTCACATGGATGCTTACCTGCTTATTTAGCGGCTGAAAATGACATAGTGCTGAACTATCTCATCCAGCACTACCCTGTCCTGTTTGGTTGGGCCACCCATGAGCAGCAGGAGTGGACTACCCTGTGGAACAACCTAGTCCACAGGGTCAATGATGTCGGACTGCATAACTGCAGTTATGATCAGGTTCGGTATCATTGTTCTGACCTACTTCAAAATGCCAGTCGGTGTGCTGCTGCAGTCCAGGGGGATCACCTCGCAACAGGGGGGGGGTCATGCCATCCATCCCCTCCTGACACGTGTTGAGGAGCTCTTCACCAGCCTCGTGGCACCTGCCCGCCTGCACAGCCAACAACTACCAGATACCATTGTGGAGGTGGGTGCTATCCACACACAGCATGCAGGTAAGGCCACAGTGTACATCAGTAGACCACTGTTGCATATGCATCCACATCTGTACAGGTAGATCATGCATATCTGACATGTCATACATATATATAGTTTGTTGCTGCATAGTAATAATAAACAGATGTACATAATTGGTAGTATTGTGGACTTGTACTGTTGATATACTGTAATGCTGCACCCACCCTGTAGCAATGCTGCAGCTGTGGCCACTGACATCGCATCTCCAACACTCTTATGTAGGTCCCTCCAATATACCACCAAGGCAGTAGCCTGTAGCTGGTGAGTATGGTTTATGTTGATGCTTGCCAATACACTGGGCATGTAATGGCTATGGTATATTCCATGCACACATCGTACACACCTACCCATAATGCATGCTGTACAGGTTCATGTATTTTTGCTGTTAAATGCACTGCATCACAGTGGTGGCCATGATGGGGTACTGGAAGGGTATGTCAGACACCTGCAAGATAACTAACATCCTATCATTGCAAAATGTGTCCACAGGGATTAACATAATGGTGGGACACATGGCCTACAGTAGGGACATGTGTGAAACATCACCCTTATACAGTGCAACAACAGTGTATATACCAGTATTACAATGGCAACTGTTACAGATGTACACTATGGCATAACGTATTACTGTGGTCCACATTATTAGCTGGGACTAGGCTGTAACACGTGGTGTTCAGTGTATGGGACACTTCAAACTGACACATGTGTAGGCCATAATTGTCAAGCATCTGCAAAAAGGCTGAAGGTGGGGAGGGGCTGTCAGCATGACACACCAGTGCACTGTAGCAGGGATCCTAAGGATGCTAAGAATGGCTGTATCTGCACACAGTAAGGTTCAGGAACTGTGGCAGATGTAACCCTACCCCCACAGCAATAGTGACGTCAGTGTGTGAACATCAAGGGATGTGCACATGAGTAGACCTTGCATTCATGCAGATTTGGGGAACATGTGCAGGGCAGACTGACCATTCACTGGCAAATGCAGATGGCCCATGCTAGTTTATGCCTGCCAGGAATAGTGACTGCTGTAGTACACATAACAATAGGTGCAACAAACCGTCATGAAAACGGTGTGCACACATATGCACACACGGAGTGTATGCATTGTGGTCAGCATCCACACACCTAACACATTTCATAGACACTGCATGTGAATGTACAGGACATATATCACATATCAGGCTCATGTACTGTAAATATATGCGGTGATGTGGTCCCATGGCAGATCAAGAAAGGGTGCGTCATATCAATAAGGGTGTGTACACTCCCCATAGCCACTGTATGGTCTGATGGTTGGAAGTGTAATAGTATTGGAATGGTCATGCCTGGTCCGCTGATGTTGAGATCTTTAAACCAGACATCAGACATTCACAAATGACATCTTTCCACATAACATCCAAGGTATGTGTTGCTGAAAAACAGGGGCTGTGAGAATTAGAGCTGACATAACTGACACAGTACTACACATTCAGCAATGGGCTGTACACCTGTGAGGATTAGTGCACAGTACATGGCAGGGTGCAGAATAGGTGCACAGCAATACAGTGTACATGGGTGCAGTAGTTTCCAGGGGAAGGGGCATTACCTACTAACACAGCCCATGCATCACACACATGTATACTGTTGCTAGCATGCATTGACTATAGCTGCACTGCATGCTGTTGTGTGCTATATGTTATGCATGTTGACAGATGGGTAATGGGAGGACTGTGAGTACTATCTTTGTGCAATATCACCTGTATATGTGTGTGTGTGTGTGTGGTTATTTTGTCTGTAGGTTCACTCTGGTGAAGTGGAGCGAGGTTGATGCATATAGGATGTGTGTGTGTGTTTGTGTGGGTGTCTATGTATACACATGTGTGATTGTGAGGTTGTTTATATGGCAATACTTTCTTTTGGGATCATGCAGTACATGGACATGGACTGACAAATGACACACCAGGAATACTTGTCTGATATGTAATCACAGGACAGCTGATAGTATAATAAGGTCTGTAGCATGAAACATGCATTGGGAGGGAAAGTAGACACCAGGTATACCCTTAATATCTCATTCAGCAGAGACTTGACCGACAACCGACATATGCAGCACTACAGATGGATTGGGGAATTACTAGGTAATACCAGGGATTGTATTCATATATTACAGTTGTCACATGATAGGTTGATTGAGCAGCATATCTGTCATGTACTGAGCAATACTTACACATGACACTCCAGTGCGTGACATTATGGAGTGAATGTAGTAGACCCTCACATATAGGGGCCATGCTCACGATGTCCGGACATACACAGGGTGAACACTGAATGACAGCAGTGAGGCCATGTAAAATCACTCCACTCAGGTCAATGAGGTAATGGAGTAACAGGTTTTATGTTAGGATCAGTTGTCTAGGCATTTAGAGGAATGATACGTTAATGAGTGGTATTAATGAGTGTATGTTACCAAGTATGATGCAGGATGTGGAACTTATGGGAATAAATGTGAGACTGTCTGTAAATTCATGGACAGGTAGGTATTAAGGTGGAATGTGTGTGTGTGTGTGTGTGTGTGTGTGTGTGTGTGTGTGTGTGTGTGTGTGTATACTGTTATGCAATGCTGTACAGGTCTTAAAGTGCATTTCTTGTTTTACCCCACAGGTGGTGAGGTAGGTCAGGGTCCCTCCTGCATATAATCTGATGTTGGCAGTGCATAGGAGAGTGTGATACCCATGTCTACTGTGTCTGGTCACAGCGGCCATAGCTGGATGTCTGGCAGGGCACCACATAGGCAGATGTCCCAGGGTGCTTGTGGTAGGGCCACTGGTCATCATGCCCCTGACAGAAGTGCCACAAGTGGTACCACCAGGCGCATGTTTGACTCTGTCATGGGGGTGCAGGCATGTATGGAACTGTACACCAGGCAGGGCCTGAGGCTGCAGAGGGCTGCTCTCACATCTGCAAGTGACAACTTCCATGAACTGTCTGGTGCCCTCCGTGCTCATACCGAGGTCAGGAATAGATGGTTTGGTGAGATGATGGGCCTCATCGACTGTGGTTTGTCCATGCTTGAACATGTAGTGGGAGTGTGCCAACAGCCGTGTGGACGTAGGCCAGCAACACCAACAGCTACCGGTCAACATGGAAATGCTAGGACACCAAGGAGCTCCTGTAGTGGCAGTACCAGCACCAGCACTGCAGGGGGGTGCTGTCCACACCACAACACAGCAGACTATTAGCACGTGGTCCTGGCCAGTCCCAGGAAGGACCTGGTTCCAGCGGACATCTGTCATCATCAGGGAGAGTAGTATATCGAGGCCTGTACCTGGATGTGCCCATGGAAGCCCTGGCAGGCAAAGTCCACGTGTCCATGGCTGGATACGGTGAACTGCACACCCTGCCAGTTATGGTCTGCAGCTGTCCATAAACACCTGTATAGGGCAGCCACATGGCAGAACTGTGTGCATGCATACTCACACACTATACGAAAACACCTAGCGCAACCCCATACCTACACACAACACATCACCACACCCAGTTCAGCTCATTACACCCCTCACCCACACACATGGTGTCAAATGTATGGCCCACCCTCTGGCAAACCAACAACACACCCTGTGCATATGATGATACCTGTGTCACATCCTGTCATCCATAACATTGATGCAGGGACGGGCTAATATGGTTCTGATGTACATGGTAACTGTACTACAGTGTACCAATGTACTGCAGTGTAACATGTTCTCAGGAGTAATGTTTAATGCATACATGTCAGGTAGTGTAGCCATCCAGCTATGATGCATTATAGTTGTTAGTAACACTGGTTGATTGTGGTCTCCATAATGTTACCCATTTGTGTTGTAGGTGAACATGTGTCAGCAGGAGGATGGTCTGCAGTCATATTCCACAAGCGGTATGGCACTGTGGTGACACCATGGCTGTGACATGTCCGGGGTATAGTTGAACACGTCACAGGTTTGTATAACAGTTATTGCCTGTGCCACATGGACAGGTGACCCACTGGGATATGCATAATCTGCAACCTGATGTAGACCCATCCACATACACACACACTCTTACTTGACAACACTGGGACTAGACCCCTACCTAAGTAAGTAGTGCTACTGAACTGTGTGGCTTTCATTGTACACTCTACACAGCATTTAGGGTGAGGTGTGTTCCAGGTTGCATGTTACATGCAGAGCATCCCCAGACATGTAGAGTATGGTAATGGAGGATGTAATGGTTGTATATGGACAATACATAGTATGACATACCATCATATACACATTAACAGACACATAACAGGCAGACACACATCCAAGAGACCTAGGCCTATCGGTGCTAACTAACTTGTCCGTGTGCCCAATGTGTTACAGGTAGGCTGCACACAGCATATGCATAACTGGGCTGGATTGTGGTATTAGTTACCTGTATGGTTGATAGTGACAGTGATCACCATAAAGTGGTACATGGGACATATACCGGGTGTACCATGGTGTAATGACAGTATACACAGCACCCACATCCCCCAATGGATATTGTACTTCCTGGAACCCATGATGACACTCTGACATACCCACCATCACAGATTGCCCACGACTGCGATACAACCCATTGTATATCACAACAGTCGTACTACAGGGATATGCATCTAATGCACATGCCACAGGCATAGTAGG
>NC_056739.1:1919911822-1920021822 GCF_019279795.1 Protopterus annectens
ACATCACACACACAGACACAGGATGCCAGTACTGACATGCATGGGTGCATTGCTTCATGGGTTTGTAGTGGTTGACTGTGCCAGAAGGCTATATAAGGCTAGGTGAAGAGTATACCTTGGCATCAGGCCACATGACAATGGTCTGCAGTGTGACTCAGGGGTGTAGTGTCTGGATTGGCCCACACAGGTGGGTATTGTATTCACCATCAAGTCACCTGGGTTACTATTGTGTGTGGCCAGTGCTGTGCAATGCTTGCCATGTATGTGTTCTTTAGTCCATGACATGGATGGTGTCTGGGATGTGCACACATCCCACATGCATTTACAGTGACATGTGGAGCTGTACCTGGGGTGTCTGGCCCATGTTGTGTACACAGTGATCATCAGATGTGCCAGTCCTAGACTCATATAGCGGGAACTGGTAATGGACAGCAGGTTGACCCTGCACCTACATTGATATCATGATACAGGTATTCTCTGGTGTCAGTGGCATCTGTCCATACAGGGCATGTGTTTAAGGCATGATATGTCCTTTGTGGGTCACATTTGATGGCACCAGGTGTTGCAGGCATCCAGTGGGGAACATAGTGAAGGTGCACTGTCTGCAAGAACATGCCTATTGTACTAATAGATGGTGCCATGCCCTCTGTAGTTCACTGCAATCACACCATGGTTACTATCTGTGGGCAATATCAGGGTACTACCAACATAGCGGTTGTTGCCTAGGCAAGTTTGTTTGTGTATGAGACATGGGTTGAGAGTGTTCTCTGGGTAATACAAGGGTTGCTTACTTTGCTCACCAGGCCTTGATGTCACATGTAGAGGTATGGATTGGTACCCCAGCCTCTCGGCTATTTGACATCTGCTATCCTTGTAAGGTGGACAATGGGACATGTAATAGGGCCACCATATAAGAAATTTGCCAAATCCACTTCACAATGAGTCCAGTTATTACACAATCACAGCCACCTCCACACTGGATACGAATGACAAACACACACACACATCCACACTTGCCATGTCTGGGAATAGAACCCCTACCGAACTACTATATCACACTACAGCATTATGCTGTTATAGGACACTCCACTGAGATTACTGGAGTCCTTCTTCCCCAAAGGTGTATTTCACTGGGAATGACATCATCAGGCTTGCCAAAGTAGGTCAGTGGAGGTTGTAGTGACTGTGAATGGCCTCAAAAGCATTGCACCCTACACAGACAAAGAAATACACACATCCACACTTGCCATGTCTGGGAATAAAACCCCTACCAAACTACTATATTGCACTAAAGCATTATGCTGTTATAGGACACGCCATGGAGATTACTGGAGCACTCTTTCCCCAAAGGTGCATTTCACTGGGAATGACATCAGCAGGCTTGCCAAATTAGGTCAATGGAGGTTGTAGTGACTGTGAATGGCCTCAAAAGCATTGCACCCTACACAGACAAGGAAATACTCACATCCACACTTGCCATGTCTGGGAATAAAACCCCTACCAAACTACTATATTGCACTAAAGCATTATGCTGTTATAGGATACGCCACGAAAATTACTGGAGTACGCCTTCCCCAAAGGTGTATTTCATTGGGAATGACATTAGCAGGCTTGCCAAAGTAAGTCAATGGAGGTTGTAGTGACTGTGAATGGCCTCAAAAGCATTTCTCCCTACACAAACAGAGGCGCACACACACACACACACACACACACACACACACACACACACACACACACACACACACACACACACACACACACACACACACACACACACACACACACACACACACACACACACACACACACACACACACACACACACACACACACACACACACACACACACACAGTTGCCATGTTGGGGATTAGAACTCCAACCTAACTAGTTTATCACACTATAGCATTGCACAGTTATAGTATGCACCATGGAGAATACTGGGCTACTCCTTTCCCAAAGTTGTATTTCAAAGTGAATGACATCAGCAGGCTTGCCAAAGTAGGACATTTGAATTGGAGTGAGTGTGACTAGCCTAAAAAGCATTGCTCCCTACACAGACACACACACACACACACACACACACACACACACACACACACACACACACACACACACACACACACACACACACAGTTGCCATGTTGGGGATTAGAACTCCAACCTAACTAGTTTATCACACTATAGCATTACACAGTTATAGTATGCGCCATGGAGATTACTGGGCTACTCCTTTCCCAAAGGTGTATTTCAAAGTGAATGACATCAGCAGGCTTTCCAAAGTAGGACATTTAAATTGGAGTGAGTGTGACTAGCCTAAAAAGCATTGCTCCCTACACAGACACACACACACACACACACACACACACACACACACACACACACACACACACACACACACACACACACACACACACACACTTGCCATGTCTGGGATTAGACCTCCTACCTAACTAGTTTATCACACTACAGCATTAAGCAGTTATAGGATGCTCCACAGAGATCACTGGGTTACTTGTTTCCCAAAGGTGTATTTCAAAGTGAATGACATCAGCAGGCTTGGCAAAGTAGGGCATTTGAATTGTAGTGAGTGTGACTAGCCTAAAAAGCATTGCTTCCTACACAGACAGAGACACCCAAACACATACAGTTGCTATGTCTGGGATTAGAACTCCTACCTAGCTAGTTTATCTCACTACAGCATTACACGGTTATAGGATGTGCCACAGAGATTACTAGGCTATGTCTTTCCCAAAGATGTATTTCAAAATGAATAACATCAGGCTTGCCATAGTAGGGTTATGAGGAGGGCAGTGTGTGTGCATTGGCCAGAACCTATTCATCTAGAGGTAGACAAACCACACTCAGGCACACACAGGTTTATATACCGCAGGTACATGTATACAACTGCTAGATGACTACTGCCTTGTAAAGTCATGTTGCACAGCTATCACTAGCAGCACATAGTCTTTAATGCTGAGGGATACCAGTGGCTAATTTCTACAGTGAGTGACATTTACACATCATGTGGTTGTAGCCATTTGGCTGTGTGCTGGGTGGGACAGGCCTCATGATGGAAGGCTCTTTGTCACTGTCACTCACTTCCGCACATCTACGTATGTGTACGTTTGGCATATTATAGTGTGTTGTCCTTGGATAAATGTGTTTATTCCTATCCAGTGTGTGTGCAAAGCATGAGGAGTGTATGCACTAACATCTGCAACTGTCAGAAATGTATGGTCCACTGTTGTTGGCAAACATGGGCTTCATTTGTTTACGTGTGTGAGCATGCCCAATATGACCTTTCAGTATATTGTTGTCTGACATTGCCTTCATTTCTCTAAGTGTGTGAGCATGCCCAGTATGCCCTTCTGTATTGAATGTCTGGATCCATTCCAGGTAGTTTGTACTCCAGTGCAGACCTTTGTGTTCTTCACCTACAGCTAGCAAACTGTTTCTGCAGGATATCTGTAGATCAGTTGGCAATATGGGGTCAAACAGTGCAAGGGATAGTGTGTACTGTAGGTGATTGTGTCTGTGCTGCTTCTGCTACATGGTACTGGTGTTAGCAGAGATATTCAGACATATGTACTGTTATACACTGTGATATTTTATGCCCTCAAGTACTGTCAGGTGGACATTTTTGCTCACAGTGATGTCCTGGGGAACAAAGGGTGAATGCAGCTGTGTCCAGTATTGTAGTCAAATGCCTACATATTCATGGAAAGTTATGCCATTCTGGAGGGGGAGCTGCAGACACTTGCTGCTGGGTCTGTGTATCCAGTTCAGCACCTTTTTACAGTGATGGCAGAGGATCTCATACTTGTACATCCATCAATGTGACAGTATGGCCTTATCTTGCTGTGGCAATACCTCATAGCTGTACAGATTCACACAGGTTACCCAGAGGCAGGGGTCATAAGTCAGGACATTATCCCTATTGTGGTGTACAGGCAGGTTTGTGGCCACCCATTTTTGTGTTTGCAGCCAGGGATAGTATATGCACATGGCTGCATGTCAGACTTTGCACATTCCATGCTGCCCATGCCCCCCCTCTATTATTCTATCCTCTTCCATACATTATGCATACATTCTCTGATACTTTCCCTATAGTTGTCACCTCATCACAACTGTGTTTTGGTGTTGGTCCACAGTTCATGCAGTGGGACATGATGGACATGTTACTGTGGTTTGTCCACATTGCCTTGCATATGGCTTATGTGGAGTGTGTTATGTTGTTATTTGGGTGTCCATGACATAACATACATTGGCAGCACGGGTGAGACTCAGGCCTTTGGCAGAGGCCTGTAGGCCATTTGGTGGTGATGCAGATCAGCTGTAGCAGGCCGTTGCATTCTGTCAGTCCTACAGTCCCAGACTGCCATGCAGTATATTCCCCTGGGGTGACAGGGTACGTGTGCTAGGTGTTCATGCCAATACCTTCTATCAGTACTGATCAGGTGGTGTTGATGCTGGCATGGTGCTGCTTACAGCTAGGGACACACCTGCATGGGACACCTGCACTGCATGCTGCATTCTTTCGCTATTGCCATACACAGGTGGGGGTCATATTGTACTCATTCCCAGCAGCAGGGATAAGACCAGAGAGGTACCTGTGGGTGGTGTTTGGGTGAGCTGGGTGTATGTGTGCTATGGACACTACTTGCATCTGACTCGCAGATATGCATGGGGTATTCCAGTTATGCTGGCTTGTGCAGGGACATCAGAAATTTCACAAAACATCATTCCTATCACCTTTGTAATCTGCAAGTGTTCGGCCAGATGACATTGTATTCCTTACTACAAGCCCAGATAATGTGATGTATACCTGTATGTACAATTCCAAGGGTGTGTCCATTTCTTGGTTACACATTATATACTGCATGTCTGGGGTACCTTTTCCTGTGTACTGCTTGTTTATCTAGCCCAACAGTCACACCAAGTCCATCTTTCAGATGGTGACACATATTACCGCCATACATTTACAATGGCTTACTGCTAGCATGTGTTATACTGGGGAGCATTGTCTTTGGCACTGCAGTTGTGAGGACTTGGCTCTGTCATCGGCAGTAGTGGGCAATGGCCACCAGGTCAAACCTCAACATGCATACATACCGACCACTCTCACAGAATATGAAACACACACCAACCTAACACACGTTTACTTGCATATTGTGCAAATGCTACAATCTATCCTGCTACCTTGGCCACCTCAGGTCATCTGTGCTCCACTGGTATTATACCTACACATACATGTTACTACATGTCTACATTGGATTGGAGGGGGGGGCACACCTGACTGTTACTACATTTCTACATAGAATTGGTGGGGGGCACACCTGACTGTTACAATGTGTCTACATCAGATTGGGGGGCACACCAGACTGTTACTACATTTCTAAACAGGATTGGGGGCATACCTGACTGTTTCTACATTTCTACATAGGATTGCAGGGGGGGGGCACACCTGACTGTTACTACATTTTTACTTAGGACTGGGGGTGGGGAACACCTGACTGTTTGTACATTTCTACGTAGGAGTGGGGGGCACACCAGACTGTTACTACATTTCTAAACAGGATTGGGGGCACACCTGACTGTTTCTACATTTCTACATAGGATTGGGGGGGCACACCTGACTGTTACTACATTTTTACTTAGGATTGGGGGTGGGAGCACCTGACTATTTGTACATTTCTATGTAGGATGGGGGGGGCACACCTGACTGTTTCTACATTTCTACGCAGGATTGGGGGGGGGGCACACCTGACTGTTTCTACATTTCTACACAGGATTGGGGGGCACACCTGACTGTTTCTACATTTCTACATAGGATTGGGGGGGCACACCTGACACTTGTACATATTTGTTATGACTGTACTGGTATGTCAAGCACTCCATTTCATTCTGTATTGTAACCTATCATGCTGACTAGAGGCATATCAGTGTACTACAGGTCTTAGGTCTGATTGACCTACATATCAGTTTCTGACTTCCTACCCTTCAGAACGCACATCCCACTGCCTGACATGATGTAGTCTGTCTGTGTAGGCCTGGGGAGGGGATTACCCATAACCATCATTCAGAGGCCTTAGCACAGCCTTTGTGTTTGTCTACACCTGTCATGCTGGCTGAGACTGTTGTTGGGTATGTGAACCTCCCTGACTGACATGTGTGTGTCATATGGACACACATGTGGCCCAGCACATTTCCTGCAGTGGATTTTGTCAACATGTGTAGTACTGGCTACTATGGTGACACCAGTATCTGTTACATATCACATACTGCCACTATAGGTGTCTGCTATCTGCTGGCATCACATTCAGCCACCCAATTCCCTTGCATGCTCACCTCCATATCGTAGATACAAGTAACAACACATACTACTCCATTCAGCAATTGATAAGAAGAGTGACTTACCTTGTGGGTGTGCCAGTATTGAGGATGATGCTGGAGGGCTGCCTATATTGGATGCACATAGTACACTCCATATACATGGTTGAGCACAGGTAGTGTCATGTTTGGCATCCATTTTACTGTATGTGTGAGTCAGAGAGAGGTGTTATTCTCTGGGTCCCTCCTGTGTCAGCGTATGTGCTATGTGTTGCCCCCTTGCCAAGGCCAGGGCTTACTGGGCATGCCTCCTTCTGCCTACTGGGGCAGGCTCAGGTTGTTCCTCCTCTGAGTCACTCTGTGCCTGTGCAGGCCTTGGCAATGGTGGGGGGCTGTGTGGCCCTGCCCTGTGCTGTTCCTGCTGCAGCTGTTTCTGCAGGATCATATTTTGTAGCATGGCACATACGATGACAATTTGAGTACATGTAGCTAGGGAGTACTGTAAGGCTCCAGCAGAAGTGTCCAGGCACGAGAACTGTGACTTGAGCATCCTAAACACATGCTCTATTATAATTCTGGTCTGTGCGTGTGCCTCATTATGGAGTTCTTGTTCAGGTGTGTGTGCATTTCTGATGGGTGTCCTCAACCACGGCTCCAGTGCGTAACCAGCATCCCCCACTAGGTGACTGTAAGGGATGTCCCCACTGACAAATCTCTGGTACAGCCAGATTTAGGAATCATGATAGCTTCCAGGGCATCCAGCACACACATCCATTATTATGACCTGGCAGTTGATGTAGGGGAAGCCCTTGCGGTTGATGTAGACCATATCCCACTCAACAGGTGGTGCTTTGATGCATATATGCGTGCAGCCTATAGCACCCACTACCTCAGGGTATTCTGCTATTTGGTGGAAGAGACACATATTGCTGGCCAACCCTTCATGGGTGTTGGGGAAATATACGTGCTCACCAGCATGTGCTGACATGGCATCCAGGAACTGGTGGAGTACCCTGGATGCCTGTAATATCCCCATAATATTCCAGTTGGCCTTTGGAAGGTACCTGTAGCTAGTATTCTTAGGCCTACACATACCTTGGTATCCACTGGGATGGGTTCCCCTCTGTTAGTTCTGGGTGTCAGGCGTGGCTGGCACAGCTCAACAATTTGCTGTAGGAGGTCCCTGTCTACCCTATAGTGCCCCACTATCTCCAGCTCATGTAGCCCCATGGTAGGTTACCCTGGGTCTTTACACTCTTCTCTGTCTCCTCACTGTGGGTTGGTCAACAGCATTCTCATCCTCACCACCCTCAGCCTCTTCCACATGTTGATGTATGATAGCTATTGCAGCCCCTATTATTTTGCTTCACCCCCCCCCCCCTTGCTTAGCTCTGCTAAACTAAGGGCAAACCCGAGCTATAGGGCTCCAATCCTCTTACAGTATGTCTGACACAAACCCCTATGATGTCAGCTAACTCCTAGACTTGTACCAAGCTATTCCTGCTCTTACACTGTTGGGTGCTGACTAGCATTGCGGGGAAATCCGGGATTCAGTATCATTCCCCTCATTTGCATAGGATTGCCTGTTGATGCATAATTACAGGTCCTACACTGAGCCTCCCCCCTTAGCAACCACTATTCACTGCCCATGTTGTCTTCTGCCTGCCGTTGAGTATAATGGCAAAATAGTGATTTTGGTTAGAATGCTTATTTTAGGTTTTTATTTTTCACCCGATCCCATTTGCGCGCTGTTGCCCTACGCTTAACAGCCGAAATAGGCTAAAAAAAAAATAAAAGTTAATTTTTTTTTTCACAACTGTTTTCCATGCCAATGGCCATATATCTGTCCATTGGCATGCTTTCAACATAATATACACCCTTTGTTTGGAGCTGTCATGGCTCCGTTTTGTAGTTTGCAGAAATGCACTCGGTTACTAACCAAGTACATTTCTGCAGATTACACTAGTCCTGCACGACCAGCTGACAGCTTCCTGGATCACAAATTCACCTCATTTGCATGGATTTCACCTGCAAATGGGGTAATTTGCATACAGGAGCTGAGTCCGTGCAGGACTAGTGCAGGAGCGCTCGTGCATGTCCCTGCAGCTTATTCTTGGATTGCACAGCAGACATATTGTTTGCTGGAGCTCCTGCACTAGTCCTGCACACCATGCAGGGCTTGCTGAATCCGGGGGTGAGTTGACACAATTGCTTTATAGCTTGTTGAATAGCTTCTCCATATTGAATTGGTTGGTTAGCATATCATTCAGCTGCTCATCCTGTAATTCGCAAGCCAAGATGTTTACTGTGTTTGCACAGCTCTGCACATAGTGTAGAGCCACTTACTGAATCCAAAATGCTGCTCTACCATGTGCACGTGACACTGTGATGCACAGACAGTCTTAGTGGACCATGCAGACTTTATTAAATCTGCCCCTTAGTGTCTGTTTTACATATTTTTTTGGCTTTTGTCACATATTTCAGCTGCACTTTGATACATTTATTTCTGCATTTTCTGGCACTTGTCATGTTGTATCAAAAATACATTTGTTTGTAGCTTTAGCCTGGTCTGGTGTAACAGACTTGAAGGTAGACTCACAGTAGTGAGAGTACTGTGACTTACTGCATGATTTATGTTCCAAACAGAATCTTTTCTGATCAAAAATGAATTTAAAAGTATACATTTTCTGGCTTTTATTACATATTTAAGCTGCACTTACCGTCACCTTCATTTTGATACATCTTCTTTCTAACTTTTCTGCCTTTGTCACATTTTTACATAAAATGCTACAGTTGTTTAAATTGTAGCCTGGTATAGTACTACAGAATTGTTGGATAGATTCATAGTAAAGAGAGCATTGTGATATTCTACAGGATTTGTGTCCTAGATCTTCACTGGATTGAGTTTTTGCCTTGTTGATTTGTTTACTGAAATATCTTGTCTCCCATAATCTGTGCTCAGGGCACGATTGCTGTAAGACTCACTAGACAGTGGGTAGTATGCACAAGAGCATTTTTTACCATAAGAAGCCTGCCTAACCAAACTAGTTTCAGTACTCTAAACCTGCAGCCACTGTGAACTGTGCTGATTATAGACAAGATGCTTTAAGCTGCATTAAGGCATGCCAAGCACAGTAGTTCCCCCAATCCAAGATAACTAAGATACCTCCCCACAAGAAAGTGGTCACCCAGACCATTTACTGTACCTCAGCAGGTACCATCACCTACCCCAGCAGGTACCATCCTCCTTGTTCCCAAAATCATTCCTGCAATTTCTATAGCTAGCCTGATTGACATGGGTATCTTGTGACAATTTAAGAATTGTCTCATAGTGTTTGAAGACACCTATTACTCAAATAGCATAACACAGTGTGTGACAAATATACATACATAATGACACTGGAGGCCAAAATCTCACACTCAGATGGCACTAAAACCAAGATAATCAGCAAGTACTTCCATAACACACCTTCCTGTAACCCATATATAACACATAATCTATCATATGCTAAGGTTCTAAAGCTTAATTTGCATAAACCACAAAGACCTCTGAAATAAAGCAAGGTCATTAAACACCTCCAGAAACACTTCAGCTCTACAAAACTTACACCTCACATAGCACTTGGGGTACCGATGTCATGGATGTTAAACTCATAAGACAAGCATCTACACGTGAAAATATTCAAGTCATAGGTGACTCCATTGTAAGACATACTGATGCACCACTCACCAGACTGAGTAAGGAAAGGGCAATAGGCAGTTGCCTGTCTGCTGCCAGGATTCATCAGATCATGCACATACTCAAGTCCTTGAACAGCAAGCACCAGTATGACTCTGTCATAGTACATGTGGGTGGATAAGGCTTGAGATGTACCTCCCTGGACCTTATGATGAGTCACATGATGGAACTTTTGGACTATGTGTCCCAGGCAGGTATGAGCCCAGCATTGAGCAACATCATAACTACCCCAAGGATAATGTCTCAATATGAGCAAAAAATAATTGATTTTAATAATTGACTTGGCTTTTAGTGTCATTCAAAGGAGGTACAATATTTTTCTGCCATGAAAGATATGACTAACAGGCATGTTACTTTGCCAAGGATGGTCTGTACCTGTCCTCTTGAGGCATTTAAATATTGGGTAAAATATCATCCACCCCCTGAGTGTCTTTCTTAGGCAGTATCAACCAGATAAATGTACCAATATAATAAAAAAGCAAAGAAAAATATAAAGGTGTTACAGATCAATGCTAGGAACCTAAACAAGAAACTCCACTACCTGCAAGCCCTCCTCACCTTGCAAGATGGACATGTCTGTGCAATGGCTGAGAAGAGGTTCAAATCAATGGAGAGTACTCCAGATGAGCAGAGATATAATACTGTCCACTTATTTAGACCAGCTAGTAGAAAGGGAAAAATGTAGTGCTATCTTAATCTTCAGCCAGGAGAAATTCATATAAGGCTGGTAAAGCAGCATGATGCCCTAGAACTTCTTCATGTTGACCTCACCATCAGCAAAGCCCCTTTCCACATTCTAGCTAGCCACAGAATGCCCTATATGACCCAGAAATGCCATAGTTCTTACTTATATGAACTGGAGTCTGTCAGCATTAAACCCAATACCATCTTCCTGGGCAACTTCAACTACTCAGCTATAGACTGGGAAACATATACCAATTAGTTTTCCCTTTTTGTATGTTAGGGTAGGTATAGGAAAACACTTCTCTGTAGTTAATGATGGAAACACTGAGTAATGCATGGCAGATACATGCTGTTGTTTCAGATGGTGTGGCCTCACTTTGATTTGTATATCTAAAACTAGTGGACCCTGTGTTTTCCACTTAGCACATGAATTTCTTTTGAAAAACAGAATTTGCAAAAACACATTGTTATCTATAACAATGGCAGCAGAGTCCCATGATATGTAGCCTACAAGGCCAGATCCCTGACTATGACCTAACCAACCTGACTAGCAATACAGTCACTGAGAATCTTTGATGGTGGGCATTGGAATAAATCTTTTTTTTTTTTACCAGCACAGACTCTCTAGGAAAGAGGGAAGGGCTTCTGCCCATGACTGGACACGTTCTTGCTGATGAGGACTGCACCAAAATCATGAAGCAGATTGCCATTATATTTCAGCAGAGGGTTCACAGCTGACAGCAATTTGACTAGAATCTTGGCTGCAAAAGGATAGCTGCAGAGGGAGGATGATTTGAGTAGCAAGTGGCCAACTTTTCTATTTCAAAGCAAGGCTTTGTGTGTTTACTTTGTCTGATTGCTCCCTATGGAGGCTGGTGGGAGTGGGGAGTCTGACAGTAGGTAGACACATTTCTATCCCTCCAGCATGTTCTATTTATTGTTGTGGTGAGGTTTAGCTCACTAGAGCGAGTGGCTCGCAGTGTCCAGGATTTCTTTAGGTGGAGCATGTCCATCAATTCTGAGTTGGACATGGCTTTGTAAGTCAGGCAGAGATCACCTCTGAGTAAACGATATGCCTCTGAGTACAGCTGAAGTTTTTCCAGTTGGGCTGCATAGGACATATGTTTGAGACTAGTAATCTTCTTGGCGAGGTACTTTTGTGGTCTTTCCAGCTGTTGGAATTGTCTTGTGAGTTACATCCCAAATGGGGCATTGTACTCTATGATGGGTCTGATGAGTGATGAGTAGAGGGGCACTATAACCTCTTTATTTCTAGATGTGACCCCTTTAGTAATTAGATGGGCTGCATAGAAGGATTTCCTAACTACTTTGGCAATATGATTGTCAAAGGAGAGATTACTATCTACCTGGGTCCCCAGATCTCTTATTACCTCTTCTGTATTAAGGGGGCTGCCACCTATGTGGTAATTCATGGGTGTTTTGTTTTTCCCAAACGAGATGACTATATATATATATATATATATATATATATATATATATATATATATATGCCCCTGTCACTACTGATGCTCATCATTAAATAACCGTTCCAGTAGTCTAAGCTGTATGGTAGGTATCCTGCCAAGGATCAGCTTTAGGGCACCTTTCACACTCCCTAACCACTGTACACCTCAAGGTGAGTAGTATAAAATCAGTGGCTAGGGCATCAAAACCTCAGAACTTTCTTGCCATTAAAGTCTACTTTTTCCTGCTGGCTTCAAGTGACCAGTGGTTGGCCAGCACTCCTTTAAGACTGGGCAAGTAAGTACCATGTTGGTGAATAACAACCATGTCATTATTTTTGAGGAAAGGCTAGAACTGATATCTTCAGTGCTTGTCAGTTACAAGTTTACCTGAAATATTACTTGTTTGACATGGTTCCCTGTGGAACATGCCTTTCAAATAAATAACTTTTTTTGTGAAAAGGTTTTACTTTGCTTTCAAAACTTGTGGCTAGGAGCTAGGACTTGTAGCGTTGGGGGATGTCATTAAAATGTCCACCTCAAAACTTGTTTTCCAGTCAGTCTATATCACTGATTCTTTTATTTTCTGCTTTCCACTTTGACACCTTTTTTGATTAAGAGATAGTCCTGATTCCCTGTAGGGATTCCCTTCTATTTTTTTAATTTTTTGTGAGAAAAAGTCACTTTCCTGCAAAAAAAAATGCTGTTTTGTCTGTGGACAGTGTGTTTGGTGGTTGTTACTGAAAAATCTTACCTCATGACTTAACTTTTCTGTTAAGAGTTAAGACAGATTCTTCAAGGATCAGCTAACTGCTTGTCTGATTCCTTTTATGGCAAGGACACAGATCTAGGTTCCAGAAGCTTGACTGTTCACTCCCTTAACCGCAAGAAGATACAAGTTAACTGGGAGGCATTGGTCTTGACTTTGTCTTCCCTTTTACCTCTGTTGCTGATGGGTGAGACTGTTATGGCAATCTCATATTCTTTGAACTACTCATCACCTTCTCCTGCTCCATCTTGTACTACTCCTTGGAAGTCAGTATGACCCAGAGGTGGGCATATCCTTTGTAGGTGTTCAGATGTCCTTTTAGAGTAAATGTGAACTAATGTTGCCAGCATCGAGAAAGGGTCTGGTCAATGCTTCTTTGCTCAGCTGCTCTGACAGGCTGCATTCCTGAGGAAGGGACAATCTTTCAATCTGTTCTTTTTTCAAGAGGGTCTCACAGAAAAAGGAAACATAAAGCTAGACATTTATCTTCATCTAAAGCAGACAAGGAGTACTGGCTGGGCTTTGCTAATGTTTATTTAGAGCCTTTCAGTTTTAAATACAGAGATTTCCCTTCATTTAAAAGGGAAAGATTTTCCTCTCTAGTAGATTAGAGTGAAGACAGAAATTAGACTCTGTTTCTTAAGTTCCCACTCTACAGAATGGGTTACCCGACTCTGAGGAAAGTTATTTTTCAGACTCTCCTCCTGAAGAGTTGTCTTTTTCTGATACTGTTGCCTGAAAGAAGGACTTGTTTCAGTGAGAACAAAATGAAATACCAGAATCCCAGCAAAGATATATGATCTGATACAGGTGATTTTCTGTGTTGCCAGCCTTAGAGGATGCTTTCTTTTCAGGCATCAGTTTGCCTGACAGTTAGACACTTTCTCCCAGAAAGTCTGATAAATTATATAAGATGCATCAGACCCAAAAATTCCGTTTGTTTTTCCCTGCAGTAATTTCTTTATCAAGATCAAATCTTCACAGCAGCTAGCCCTATTCCTACTGACAAGATGGGAAAAAACATTGATAGGTTTAGGAAGAAAGTTTCTACTTCTTCCATAGCCTTTAGAATAGTGAGTTATTAGGCTCACATCTAAGTTTCTGCTGGTTTCCTTTGACAAAATGAGAAAGTTCATTTGCCAACCTTTTTTCTTCAGTGATTAAGCCATCTCTGAATTCCTTAGTACTTCCTATAACTCAGGTAACCAAACATTCACTAAAATGTTCTTATAACACTGCTAATGCTTTTTTCAGAGCAGCTGACACTGGATCAGTACTGAGAAGATTTGCTTTGGCTAGATTTCAGAACTTACCAGTGAATGTCAAATCAGAGATTCTGAATGCTCTTCTTAATAAAGAGGTATCAATTAGTCCTTCCTCTGTTGACGTCCTTAAAAGTTTTTTTTTTTAACATGAAACATCTTTATTAAAGTATCATGTACAATATAGGCAATCTTGCATTTATATAAATGAAAATAAATCACACCCACACAATTTCTGTTGCAAACATCACACATTACAAACCATGCTGACACAATTGTAGCTGCAAACATTATACATCACTTTTAATATATACAGTCATTCTCAGTCAACTATTACATAGCTCATTCAATTCCTGCCTTCTTTTAAAACTCTCTCCTCTGCATGTATTGATCCCAACTTCCCATTTTTTTTCCTATGTAATTTGCTCCTATCCTTTTCTAAAGACCCCAATTTCAGTTGTTTTATTATTTATTTATTTATTTATTTGACATTTGTTAACTGGGAAAGGCTGACTGAGCAAGTGCCCATTTTCAGTGGCGGCATGGGAAGAAAAGTTCCACAAAATTGTAAAATTCCAATACTGTAGATAAAGCATGATATAACAACATAGTAAAGACATAGCATATTGAAGTACAGTACATGACATTTCTAGAGAAACTTAAAAGGTAATTAGCAGAATCTTTGAATAATACATATGGAGAGAAGGACAGCAAGTAACAAAAAAATATTAGACTTAGTTGACAAAGCTGATACTGAGAACTGGTTATTTGGTATGAAGATTTTATAGTAAAATACATTCCATTTGTAGTTAGTAAGAGTAAGAGTTGTTACTGGGGGATAAGGGGAGTTGGTAGGATGGTTGTAAGGGCAAAGATTGAGTGATAGCAAGGTGTAGTTGTATGGAGGAGGTTCATGGAGGGTTTTTACGGTGACATGACCAGGTAGTGTAAGTGTTCCTTGAGGGTTATTTTAAAAACTAGAGTGTAGCTTATTTCTCCATTGACTAGAGGATGCTAATTCCAGGATAGGGCTGGGAACTAGCGGTATAGGTTTTGGCCAGTAAATATTTTGGCCTTATAAATATCTAGGAGGTTTTGGTCAGTGCTCCTAAGGTGTCTGACAGGAGTGTATTGAGAGATGATAGAAGAGATGTCAGGGTAGAAGGAGGGTTTGTTGATAACAAAGTGAATGACAAGTAGTTGGTATAAGCGAAGTTGTTTGGGAAGCTCTATCCAGTTTAACTAATTGAGGGACTGACAGTGATGGGAGTTTGAGGGTAGATTAATTGTAAATCTGGTGATTTTATTGCAGGTGGTTTCCAGCTTGGTGAGTAGAGAAGACTGGATGTTAGTTAGGATTTGGGACCCATAGAGGAGGCTTAGGAGAAGGTAGGCATGTGCAAGTGTGATTTAGGATTCCTTTGTAAGGAATTTTTTATTTCTATAAAGTAGTCCATGTTTTTGGTGATTTTTTTAATGCAACTGTGGACATGTAGGTTGAATATAAGGTGGTCATCTATAATGACCCTTAGCAGTTTGGTGTGTGTTTCTACCTTGATAGTAGTGCTGTTGAGAGAAGTTATAGTGAAAGTAAGTTTAGAGATGGAGACAGAGTTTGGTAAGATTAGAAGTAGTTTGGTCTTTTTGGGATTTAGTATGAGTTGATTGTTGGAGAGTCCGTTTTCATTGGAGTTGAATGTGTTTTGAATGAGGGTGCACAGGTCAGGGAGATTATTAGAGATAGAGATGATGGTAGAGTCATCAGCATACTGGATGAGAGAAGGGTTACGACAGGAAGTGTGGAGGCAGCTAGTGAAGATGTTAAATAGTAGTGGGTCAAGGACTGACCCTTGACAAACTTCCATAGTGATGGGAAGGAAGGGAGAATGTGCAGAGAGCCATTTGACAGACTGCAGTCTGTTAGAGAGGTAGCTGGAGAGCTAGTAGATAGTAGAAGGAGAAAAATTAAGTTTGGCAAGTTTGGAGAAGAGTAAGTGGTGAAAGATAGTGTCAGAACCTTTAGAGAGATCTAGAAATAGACAGGAAATAATTTGTTTTGGTCTCTAGTGAGGGATATTATGTGAGTAAAGGAAATGACTGCAGTAGAGGTACTAGGGCTGTAGCAGAAGCCATGATGGGTAGGGGTGAGTAGGTTTTCCTTAAGTAGGTAGTCCAGTAATTGCCTGTGTATGAATTTCTCTAGCATCTTAGAGAGAGGGGACAGTATAGCTATAGGCTGATAGTTTGAAAGGTCAGTGGAATGGCAACCCTTGTGAATAGGTATGGTGTAAAATTTTTTCCAAAGTATGGGAACTGTCGATTCAGATATAGAGCAGTTAATGAGGATAGAGATAGGGAGAGCAATGGAGGGAGCAGCTAGTTTAATGAAGAGTTTAACTAGGATATCCACTGAAGGAGAGCATGGCTTGAGATTAAGTAGGAGCCTTTTTATGAGGCTTGTGGGAATCAGTTTTAGTGAGAAGGAGTTGTTTTGGTCACAGGCAGGCATAAGGTGAGTGGATTTGGATGGATTTGTGGTTTGCATTAGCTTGCTGATGGTGTCAGTGAAGTAAGAATTAAGTATAATGGCTATTTCTAGAGGGATGTTATTCAGACAGGGGTTGGGAGATGAGAAGTTATCTGGGTGTAAGATTTGATTAATATTGCTCCAGAATATATTGGGGTTGTTGAGCTCAATTGTCTGGGGTTTTGTATAGAAGTTTTTCTTATAAGTATTGATTTGTTTTTTAGTAAGATTTCAAAGTGTTGTGTATGTTTATAGGTGGGTGGGAGATTTAGAATTAGTCCATAGTTTCCAGGCCTTATCTCTTTTTTGCATGAGAGTATGTGTGGTCTGCATTTGTTGGGGGAGCGGAGTGATTTGATTCTCTTGACAATGAGGGGGCAATAGAATTTAGAATGTTCAGAAAATAGAGTTAAATTTATGAACAGCATCATCAAGAGGAAGTTCAGAAAGAAAAGTCCAGTTGATAGCCGAGTGCAAGGGTGGACGTTGGACAGATTGCAACAGTTTAGAAATCTGAGAGGCCTAAGATGGTGGGGATGGAATCTTTGAATGATAATGAGTGAGTGGTCGCTAAAGGAGTCAGGTAGAAACATAGGATGATGATAAAAGTCTGCTTTGGACACTAGTATCCAGTCAATTATTGCACTAGAGTTGGTGGGTTTGTCAAAGTGTGTGGGAGTTGAAATAAGTTGTGTGATTCCACGTAAGCTAATGAAAGAGGTGAGTGAGTTATTGGTTAGAGATAGCCAATTAATGTTGACATCACCTAGGATAGTCGTTTCATTGGAAATGTTTGGGAAAACCAGGAGAGAGAGTATGTTCTAGTAAAGGAATATTGTCTCCTGGCGGTATGTAGATAGCAGCAATGGTAAGTGTTTTGTGGTCATTAAGTTTGCAGTTTGTGGCTAGAAGGTCAAGAGGGTGAAAACAGGGGAAGGGTTAGAGGAGAAAGATGCAGGTGGTTAGAAAACAATATGGCAACACCACCTCCTTTTCTATGGGGTCGATCGAGTCATAAGATATTGTAACTGGGGGGGTGGGATTCATTGTTAGAGATATGTGGTTTGAGCCAAGTTTCTGTAATAGTTAAAATGTCAGGAGAGCATAGGGCCATCCAAGCATGGAATTCACTAGCTTTGTTCAGAATGCTATGAATACTGATAGCGTATATAGACAAGTGTTTATTAATAGAGTTTGTGTGATGTGAATGTTTATTGTGGGGTTGGGTTAGAAGGGGAGGGGTGAGAGACGGGTCCTGGGTTGGGGTATATATCCCCAGAAATAAGTAAGGTAATGTGATGATGAAGTTGAGTTGGGTGGGAGAGGTGTTGTAAGAAGTATTTATACTTAAGTCTTAGGGGAAAAGTGAAGTGAGATGATGTTTTAATCTTGGCAAGAAGTGAGTTTGAAGTAGGAAATAATGATAAAGATATAGAGAATAAGTGGTGGTTTAGGAAGTGATTGATAGTGTAAGTGGAGATAGGTGGAGAGTGCTGAAGACCTATGTTGGCATGATAGGAGGACAGGTAGGATAATAGGATAATAGGAGGAGCACTGAAGAGGAGAGAAAAGTACATATTGGGATGGGGGACAGTAATATACAGGAGTATATCAGGTAAGTGTAAATAGTCAGGAAGGAGCATTGGAGTATAATTGAGTGAGTATGATAGGTAACGAGATATAGGAAGTGAGTGAATTAGGAAACACAATGCATCGGAGGCTAAGAAGAATAATTGTATGGTCAGATCCGTAGCACTAGTGATTGAGAGACATTCTAATGAGCTGACAATGATATCTTTTTCACTGATATCATAGCTGTCTCCAAATTACATTGTCTTGCCATTGTGCTAATTGACCAACTTGGGGTGGGTAATTAGGGCGAGCAGTGAGCCTGTTTTTGAATCTTTGGGATGGAGCTTCAAGAAGTGAACATTTAGTAGTTCAGAATTTAGTTTTCTCTCTCTGAGGAGTTTTCTCAAGAGCTCTAAATCCTGAGACTATACCCTTATCATATCTAGCTGTTTAGGGCCCCCTTCTAGGGTTCCTTCCTTTTGGAGAATAAGAAAAAAAAAGTTTTTTCAGAAGTCAGTGTTTCTGAATTGTTGTAGAAGTGCAATGTGAGATTTCACTCAGGAGTGTTCAGTCACTCACAATAAAACATGACTTACTGTATATAATGGAGTATGACAACAGTCAATTATTAA
This sequence comes from Protopterus annectens, assembly GCF_019279795.1. Lineage (NCBI taxonomy): Eukaryota > Metazoa > Chordata > Ceratodontiformes > Protopteridae > Protopterus > Protopterus annectens. Next base: position 1,919,930,802 of record NC_056739.1, read on the forward strand.
ATAGCATTGTATGGCTAATGAAGACAAGCGTATCAGAAATAAGGAGAATGCATGCATAGATAACCTTTGCATAAGCATGAAGGAAAAGCATAAGTACAAAAAATACAAAAAAGGTCAATCATGTACAAGGATGTTTTAGAGTAGAGGGGCAAGCTCACAGGGATACAAAATGTATAAGTGACACAAATGGCACATGGTACTTATGTTAGATGGCAATTCATGTTGATGGAGAATGTTATATGAATAAAAAAGTGACAGCAAGAAAGAATAAGGTGAGAGCAGATATATTCTGGTATGCAAGAACAGGTGCAGTTAGTTAGTGAAAACTAGAGGGAAGCTGGAAAAATATTGTGACGCTTAGTCTTTTGGTGCATAAGCAGGATGACTATTAGTTCCTGATTATAAGATCATAGGTGGTATCAGACTTTCAGGGCAAATGGAGTGTGTGTCACTCCATTGTTTTTGATACTGCTATAATTTTCTCATTTTTTTCCTGTAGACAGGATGTATATCTTATATATGAGATAGGGTCCAGAATCTGCTCACCTCTAAGCTGATAAAATCTTCCATGTGAAGCTAGCCCTAAATTTTATTGAACACCCCCCGGCCTGCTTAAGAGATACAGTGTGCTGTCAGGAAAAGGCAGCAGTTATTGGGAGCTTTGCCACTCTCCACCCTAGCCAATACCTGGATAACCAAAATGCATTCCCAAAATTATACTGCTTATGTGAAAACTGGTAGAGATGTGTGAAGGTTGCCAGCCTAGCCAGATAGAATTGTGCAGATAATTCTATCATGTGTAAATATGAATGTTGAACTACAAGCTTGTTTTTTAAATGAAAGAATGTGATGTGAAATGTTGAACTTAAAACAATGTAGCAACATTGCCCTCTGCTATAAGGAAAGCTAAGTCAAGCATTTCTTGCTGGTCCTTTGAAATTGAAATTGTTTCATGGCTGCCATTGATGTTTACAGTTTGGCTCTGGCTGGGCTAGATGAAGGCTTCCTGCCTATTGTTTAAGGCTAAAGTTAATGGCCAGAATTTACATGTGGAATGTCCTTTATTGCTCTAAGTGTAAAAGAATGTAAATGCAGTTTCTGTCAGCCTGGGAACAGTGTGAAATGATGTAATGTTTTATCAGAACTGCAGTTTCAATTTAAACAGTGAGAACCAGAGATTATTAAGCATTTTTGTATTGAGCATCCAGCTCAGCACTGCCTTATGCTCTCTTTATGTAAGTAGTATGTTAGAATTATGTTTTCTCCTAGAAGTAGCTAGGAATTAGAAAATATTGGACTAAGTGTTTTTCTGTTCTGTCAGAACTGTATTACTGAATTATTTTAATTATTTCTGTGTGATCTCTGAACTGTTGACTAGCACTGTCTGTGTAGTAGAAAGTATTGCCTTGTGGTTTTAATTATTTATTATTAAATATTTTAAAACCTTTTAACTGTGGCTGGTTTGTGTAGAGATAAGTTAAGCTCTAGAGTACATTGCATATTTATAGAGATTACTGTCCAAGTCACTCCAAATAAGCTTTGACTGATTAGTCACACTTACCAACTGGATAATAATATTGCACAGTAATAATTGGACACCCTTTTATGGGCCTTTGAGTAGATAAGTATTAGTGGGTGGTGGCAGCTGGTACTACTGTATAGTCTGGGAGAAAGGGGCATAGCTGGAGAACCTGTGCCAGCCTTCCCCAGGAGTGTCTGTGTGGTTGTATAAACTCTTATCTCAAAGTGCATGTGTGTGTGTGTGTGTGTGTGTGTGTGTGTGTGTGTGTGTGTGTGTGTGTGTGTGTGTGTGTGTGTCAGCTATTTGGGCAGGGACATGAAGCACTGGTTGGACAGTGAGAGTGCTAGAGGTTTTAGCTTGCCCACTAGGCCGAGATCTGGACCCTATATCTGTGCCAGTGGGGAGTCTTATTGGGGATCTGGGGAGCAAAGGAGTGACCAGCCCTGGATTTACTGTGATCTCTGTGTGCTCTTAAGGGAAATTGCACTTTACTGTGTGTATTTGTTATCCTTTCCTTATATATGAGACACCCTCTCTGGTGTTAGTGGTGAGGACTGAGGCTCCTTGATTGCTAGGCCAGGGCACGGGCATCACAGCTTATATCAGTGTTTGACAGTAACCTCTGTTTTATGTTATACTGTACTTTTATCTCTAGCGAATACCATCTTTGTATGTAAAGGGCATAATGAACCCCCTGAGTTGTGGCTTTGACTCAAACAATATTTTGAGTTGACCCCTAAGATGTTCTTCTTTACTTGTTTCTTGTTCATTTAGTCAAAATGATGTATGATCAAATGGATTTATGTGGTCTGATTGGTTAAATATAATATGTTTTTCCATTTTTTAGGGTTTTAGCCATACTTATGCTTCAAACAAAAATCCATAGCATGAAATTACTATTAGCAACCCTTTTGCTATCCTTCGTACCATTAATCCCCTACACAGCTAAAATGCATATTTTCTAATAATAAATCTAACTTCTGTAGAAGACTTCTACATTTTTCATCTACAGAGGCTGACCTTAAGAGTATATTGGCCTGAGTTTCCTTTCAGCTCATCAGACTGCTTCTTTGATCATTTAATCATTTAAAAACATATTGATGGCTAGTGGTGGCTGAGGTAGAACTGGACCCTGTCTTGCCCTCTCTGACATCCTGATTTACTTCAGTCTGAAATATCTGAGCTCAGCAGCTTTCAGTAATTATTATACACATATGATGCACAAGCACACCAAAATTTGATGGCCATTAGGATTTTAAGGCAAACATTTGCAACAGCGCAAAGACTAAAAAGTTGGCAAGTCTGACACTCAACAACATTTTGGAGTGGAGGAACTGTTTATAGTTTTTTTTGCCTGTAACATATTTCGCTGAACTATCTCTGTTTGTAGTCAGTAAAGCTGTTGCACCCCATCATTTGTAGTGGCTGCAAATGTGGTCCTTGCATTTGTAGTGGCTGTAGATGATGCCTGTGCATTCAGACTTTCCAGCTGTTCAATCCCTATCTACAATACAGCCAGGTGTTGTCTATGTATGTATATATATATATATATATATATATATATATATATATATACATATACATACATACATACATACATACATACATACACACATACGCACACATATATGTTCAGTTAATGAAGCTTCTGTGGACCTAAATGCAGTTGGAAACACACTGTTGTGCCTCACTAAGGAGTAGCTGCTTTACGTCAGTGCAGGCAAGCTGCAGTTGTTGTATCTGTGGCTACACTGGGTGCACTGCTGTAATACTTAGTGTTTATTGTGGGTTATGTACTGCACCAAGCTGCACGCATACTACAGTTTGTAGATTCTGAAACCTATAAACAGTGCAGCTGTTGTGCTTGTATATGAGGAATGGAGGTGCCACTTTTTATTTGATTTTTAGCAGGTGAAAAAGTTGTGACTGTGTTTTATACAGAGCCCGAAGATGTATTTGTGTCTGTGTTGCAGTATGTATAGCTGGTCTACCTTTCTCTACAGTGACTACAGCTTCTGCATCTGAGTTTACTGTTAGTGCTGCTCTTGCACCTGTGATATGCACCAGATGTATTATGTGCAGTTGTGTATGTAGTGGGTAACACAACTGCACTTTACCTGCATTCTAAAGGTACAGGGTTTGCACCTATGTTTACAGGTGTGTGTTCTGTTGTCATGTCTGTAGCTACAGACAATGCAGGTCCTCTGCCTAAGCCTGCAGTGAATGCAGCCTGTGAATGTATATCTGCCTTGAGTGTATCTCTTGCATCTGTGACTATAGGACACCTGTCTTTTGTATCTTTGACTACAATGGTGAGAGCTCTTGCAATGAGTGAGGCAGCTGTAGTACCATTATCTGCAATATGTAGAACTGGTCCTCCTTTGTCTGTACCTGATATATTATTACATCTGTGCATGCATGGGGAACTGGTAATGTTTATTTATTTATTTGCTTCACTTCATTTAACTTGGTTGGGTGGGCAGTTCAAGCTAACCCTTCTCATCAATGGCCCCAGTCACATTGTAACAGCTAATATTTACAAATCAATCATGTTGCAACATTTTACATATGTAGTTGCAACATAATTGCAATTAAATTCACCAAATCTACATCTGAATATCACAGAGGTATTTACCTTTTTATAGAGATAATTGCAATGCAGGTACAATTTCTCACATCAAATTATTTCAGAGGTATTTAGTTAGCTAATGCAGTTTGTGTATGTAGAGTATAAAGAGAAATTTGTACAAGCATAAACACTAACTACATTTTGAGTTTAGAATATAATTAGAGAGATGGTGAAAAAAGGTTTAACAGTTATGCAGTACTGTAGCAAGATAATAAGCGTAACATTATATAAGTTGTTGATAGCAATTTTAAAGATAAGTGCAGGTTAAGAAAATAGAATTATAAGGGTAAAATATTAGTTATGTTATTATGAGGGAGACAGAAGAGTTGTTTTAATTTTAGTGTAGTGTGATGATGGCCATGAGAATCTAAGACAATAACTTGAAATGATAAAAGAGACTCTAATTGTAAATTTTAATTTACATTTATGAGGTTGACAGAAGCATTAAGGAAGGAATCTGTAGGAAACAGATGTATTTACCGAATGTTTGTAAGTGACTAAGTAGGGATTTTGTTTTTGGGGGGTGTTTCAGTAATGGCTGCGTATGAATATTTGTATGGGAAACACTCCATACGGGTGATCAAATTTTTGATAAAGCCTGTTCTGTAGAATGTATGATAAACTGAAGTCTTGTAAGATTAAAAGCACAGACTATTTGATTTTGCATGAAATGTTGTATTTCTGTAGCTCTTAGTCTTGTTGCAAGGGGAGGAGAAAAATTGTTATTAATTAAATTAATAGTGTTGTTACAAGAAGGTATGGTACACATTCAGCAATGAGGGGAGTGTTAGTTGTTTCAAGCAATATTTAACTGCAAGATTTATCAGTTAATGTTTCTATTGTGCTTGGTTTATTAGTAATGTTGCTACTGTTAAAGGTTATTAGTAGGAGAATGTTTTCTAATTTTGGGAGAAGCATTTTTATTATGGATTACGAGTGTCTGTGGTAAGGTAGCATATTTAAGTTGGTTGAGGACAGTGGAGATTATTTTTTCTGTGTGACTACTGAATGCCAAGGTATTTATAGTTTTCAACTAGGGAATTGTACTGTTCGTAGAATTAGTTAATCCGATAGAGGTATTTTTATGTGAAGCAATGGACAATGTCAAAAAGCATGTTAGTTGCCTGACCTGGGTGTGGCTTGTGGGAATCTGATAGAGGTGTTTTTATGTGAAGCAGTGGGCAATGTCAAAAAGCATGCTATTTGTTTGACCTGGGAGTAGCTTGTGAGGATGAAATCAAGTACAGAGCTTGGTAAATTGTAGTTGTAGTTGCTTCTGAAGGGTGTTGAAGGTATTCAGTGTCAAGGATTATTTTATGATGAGAGTGCTCTGCAGGTAGTAAACTTATAAAGGTGGAGAATACTATACTGCTGCCATAGATCCATGGGGGGGGGGGGGGCATTCTGAAGGTCATATAACAGTTTTTGAATATGGCTTATTAACATAGATTTTTTGTTATAGAGGTCAGTTTTGAACCAATTTGTTCTTGTGATTTCTAGTTTTGCTAGTAGCAGATCACAACCACCAAGTCTGAAAATTACATATAATCCAAAAAACAAACAAAACTCCAGTATTATATTTATGAGAAATGTAATCGGTGACTGACTAGAGTGCTGCTGATGTAGTATTAAATTTTGGTGAAAATCAGGGTTGGGGTTTACTTAGAAGATGGCTAAACTGTATATAAAATAACATTTGTGTGTTGATTAATTTTCCAGTATTTCATTGATTAGCAGTAGACTGAGAATGATATTGGTCTGATACAGACTGCTTATGGACTTTACGCATAAGGTGTTATGATGACGCTAGTCTGTATGCTAATGTTAGAGATGAAGGAGAGCGGTTGGACTATGTAAGAGGCTAACTTTTTTAGGAATTTAGAGTGACTGCCACTATTATCAGGGTGTTATATTTGAAGTATTTTGTAGTTGGTTGTAGAAAGAGCTAGAGGTGATGACTGAAGTTGGAAGGTATTTTGAGCAACAGAGCTTTGGACTGGAAAGGATCTGAGAATATAGGCATGGGTGAGGCTTTAGGGGCCTGGGAATAAAGCAGCTGTGATAATCTAGCAGTTTAATATAAACTGATGCTGTAATAGTTGATAAATCCTTGCACAAACATTTTGAATTTTGTGAAGTTTCTAATGTTTTTACACAAATCCAGAATTGTTTGATTTGCTCACTGTATTGCATTTCTTATTTTCTGAGATATAGGATTGCGATGCTTTTTTTACCAGGAGTGCAAGTATGTTGTGGAGTTCCTAGATTAGATCATAGTGGGCAAGGTCAATCGATATTTTTCATAATTGCTACTGCATGCACCTTTCATGCATTTTCTGTTTTATATCTAGAGTTAGCCAGTGGGATGAGCTAAGGTGCATTTATAAACAGGGACTGTTTCATACTGAATTGATAGCAGAGTGAAGCTGAAGAAGCTGAGAGCATCCACCGGGTCTGTTTTTGAATAAAGTGACTTCCATTCTATGAGGTTAGGTGGTCATGTAGGGCAGTTTCTTTGTTTGCAGAGAAAGACTATCAAATTACGATTATGTGGGTTTCTCTAGTGTTTTGAAGGAACTGATACAGAGGAATGAACAGTAATCACTTATGGAATTTGATAGGGTGATTACTGAGATGTATTTATTGCTGGGATATAGTAGTGAGAATTATATTTAGCAAGGAGTGATTAAAATTTGAGGGTTGGTAGAGTTAGTTCCTGGACTATTTGTGCTAGACTGTGAAAAGATAAAGGTTGATTTAGTTTTTGTTAAAGAGCATCCTGTTAGTTTAGCATGAGGCCACCAAGGAGAATGCAGTTATGTGGAGAGGTCCATTTTTACAGTTTGAGTATTTTATTGGTTAAGGTTTGCAGGGGGAAGGGTGATAAACATGTACATATTTTTATTGTATTGTGTTCTAATAACAGTTTTGTGACTATCCAGCTAAGATCAGCATTATTACTTGATTTTGCATAATCGTTTTTTGTTATATAAAGATGTTTACTAGATAGTATAAGATCCCTTCACTAGTAGTTGAGACAAGGTGATTTCTGTATATATTATGGTTTTATAGTTGAGAAGGTTGTAGTTTGTCAATAGACCTATGCTAGATTTCTATTTTTAGGCTGTCATTTAGGAAGTACGCTTTGATTAGATACATTTTATTTAGTATAGTTATTATGTGATTATTTCTGCATATGTTATGGTTTTATAGTTGAGAAGGTTGAAGTTTGTCAGTAAACCTATGCCAGGTTTCTGTTTCTGAGAATGTGTTTTAGGAAGTAAACTTTGATTAGATACAGTTTATTTATTATAGTTATTATTGCAGTATAGCACTGAGTGGGTACAGTGGGTGAGCCGTTGTTTGGAGCTATTTATCCTGAGAACATAGGAGATTAAGGTAGTTTCTAAGTGATGTTATTATTTGATGAAATGTTTCTCTAAAGTGCATGTAAATAGAGGTGACTAAAAATAGCACTGCTGTATTTGGCGTGCTTTGTAAGAAAATTTGGTTTTCCTAAGAGGGAGGTTGTAAAAGACAGGGATGTGGGGTTTTACTGTTAGGTCGCCATCAGTGAGCACTGAATTGCTGTGCACAGTATAATATATAGCTTGTCTTAGATACGAATGGTCAGTAAAGTTGTGGTGGGTCGGTGAGGTTGATTTATTAAAGTTAAGAAGTACAGGGAGAAGATATGGATGAGTAATATTTGTGAGGATCAGTTAAAGAACGTTTCTGTCAATAGCACATACAACTAATATTCACGTGCATTAACTGGGTAAACTTGTTGCATCTGTTGTTGTGGCTGTTTTACTTGTTTCTATAGTGAGCCACACTTACTACTTGCTTTTAGAAAAGAAAGAATAGTCTAAGCTATGTCTACTACATGTGCAGCTGCTGCACCTGAATCTGCAACAACTGAAGCTTTTTTAATGAATTTTTCTAGCTTGTCAGGGAATCTAGTACAAACTAAAAACGTGAGATGCTTATTCATACTGATGAATATTCAGTAATATAAAAGTAAACAAATTATAATTTGTGTACTGAACTGCATTTACAGATAATCCAGCGCAGTACTTAGCATAGCTAGCCATCATGCTATTTGAGCCAGCAATTGGTAGAGTGGGATGATGGTACTGGTAGTGGTGGTTATGGGGTACTGCTGGGTACCATTTGAAATATTACTGTATTTTAAGCTACAGTTATATAATGATACAAGTATATTTCCAAAGTACAAGAGCATGCTATGTAGGGTTATCTGGGAAAATAATTTTTGACAATCCAAAAATGTAGCAAACCGCTGCCCCCCCAAAAAAACAAAAAGTGAAAAAAACAACATAATCCACAAGTTGTTTTTCAAGCACAATGTTTTTTCATTAACTCAATCTGGTACCTCGGCTGTTCACCTTCAGAGGATCTGACATCACTTCAGATCTTGCTATTTTTATAGAGGAAGAACCAATCAATTAATCAATTCAAACCTATTATTAATGTTGCTTTGTATGCCAATACAGATAACAGCATTATGCATAGAATTCATAGAAAAGAGACGGCAGTGAATAATTTTTGCATGCAATGAGCATGCACCTGCCCCATTTGATTGATTCTTTACCATATGGTGAATTTTATAGAGTATTCAGAAATACTTCTGAAGTAACCTTGAGAGCAATTAAGTTGTCCAAGGTGAGAAACAGACTTAAAAGTGGGAGATATTCTGAGGTACAAATTCTTGAAGCTCAGACTCCAATGAGGTAACGGTGTTTTCATTATATGATGATTGCTCTCCAGTGGCTCTACTCAACAGAGGCACTGGGAACTAAGGTCGGGTGGCACAATGCCAGGGTGATCCTATAGGCTAGGCTTGTAAAGGCTCCAGGGCCATTAGCCTAGTACACACCATAAAATAAGGTGATTGAAGGGAGTGAAAGGTCACAATGTAGTAGAAATGTTCATTGGGAAATGGTTGTAGAGAAAGTGGTCGGAAAATAGGTTGCTCTTTTTATCTAAATCTGCTGATTTTTCATCAGCTATGGAAATTGTTATTTGAGGCCATTGGTATATTATTGGCACTGATGAATTGGTAGGTTCCCTTTTTTCCTGGATGTGAGACTTTTTCTGATAAGAGACACAGTAATTTAAAGGAATTGTTAAGTTTTAAGTCTGTAACATGGTTCAAAAGGCATGTGAGTGTGGGTACATTTGAGTGTGCTTGTTGCAAAGTGTGTTCAAAAGTGAAAAATCTCCATGGAACAAAAATTAACGGTAGATCTTGTTTATAATTGTTATTTTAGTTGTGAGTCTTTGAGGGTGGTATACATAATTAGATGTAGGTGTGACTCTGTGAAATGGTATGTGGATCAAACAAAGAGAAAATGCAAGGTTTGAATTTTGGAGCATTTTTTGGCGTTAGGAATAAAACCCTAAATAGTCCAGTTGCTGGGCATTTTGTGAAGAAGCATTATGGTTTAGACACTGGGTTCTTTTTCAGTATGCTGGCACAACCTTTTTTACACATGGGTGGGGAGTTTTTAAGTACATTATTAGAACTGGAAATTAGGATGATTCAGAATATTTGGACATTACACCCTGGAGTTTATTATGTTAAATAAAGTATCCTGGGAATTCAAAAAACTCCATGTAGGCTTAGTGCAAAGCCTACACAGAGTTTACATGTTTATGAGGTGTGTATCAATGCTAATTATATATACATGCTGCACACCTCATTTTCATTTAAACATAAAGAAGTGTGGTTTTGTGCTCAAAAACAGTGTTGCTGGCCAGGAAACCATGTATAGCAACATGGACAGCAGCAGTCATGTAAACCTGTTTACCTACAGGCAAACTATGTCTGCAGTATTGCACAAAATGTCACAATGATTACCAGAGTTATGTATAAAGCAATGTATATAGTGCCAACACATTACATGAAAGTATATACAGCGTAGAGTATTGTGGAAACCTGTGTCAGGCATACTGAATAAAAGTTGTGTAAATGATCAGTAAGGGTACATAGACTTCATTATAAATAAATACGAGTATTGTGCATACTGAAAAGAGACAGACAGATGAACTGTAGGAATGATCACAGGGGAAGAGAAAAGGTGAAACATGATAATGTACAGCAGACGAGGGCATGCCACTGAGGACAGTTGTAGCATGAACAGTAGTCATATATTGACATGATACAGTATAGCCGCACAGTTATTGTATATTACGTGACTGTCACACAAGGTGACATATCAGTGGACCAGATACCTTGTGATATAAGCATCCTAACATGAACAATGGCCAGAACATATATCAGGGATAGTATATACAATAGGGATTATGTGCATATTGTGAAACTGTGCAAAATGAGTTGCCTGAATATGAATGTAATGTCAGCATAAGTCTCAACCAAGCAGAACACATAGTAACAGGCCCATGGACAACAGTACACAGAAGCACACACAATCGGGGACAATATCAGAATAATACCACTAGTAATCCCATGTCTTCCACATAATATATGTGATTGTGAGTGAGCATAGATGGCTCTGCAAGAACACACTTGTACAACTATTATGATTCATCAGCAATCTCTGAGTGGAATCAAGCACACCTTCCTCAAAATGTAACATCTGCTGGAGGTGTTTGGAGGGACACTGTTACACCTGCATTAGAAATAATGAGCAATCCTGGCTAGTTGACAGGTGTGCATACCACACGGTCTACTCATTGGGGTGTGTTGTCCATACTGTAATTATCTTGTGTATTTGCATTCATAATGAAACTAATCCCACTATAAGTTCCTTCATTTACAGTGTCTCCATGGCTGTGGCATCAATCTTTTGTGTGTGATACTGTATGCATTATACCAATACCACACTTGGAGTCAGTGATTGTCCACAGTTTGCAGTCCTTCACAAAGCTGGTTGGAGAAAGGATGTATAAGTCAGTTTTGATGTCTGACACTTAAATAATGGTCTGGAAAGGGCCTACCACAGATCCCTGAGCTATGGACCTGGTCACTGGACTCAGATGACTTCACACACTACAACATATTTCTCTGTCACCTATATGTTCCAGTTGTCTACCCACTTTGTGTCATAGCTGTTTATGGACACGTGACAGTTTCTCTGTAATACCTGCCTGTTGATTTGTGCCATTTGCCTTGGCCAGGTCAAGTTACACAGGATGATAATGTTGTCATTATGCATGACCTTGGCAACCTTCTTGAAGACAGTGAACAGATGTAAAAGACATGAAGTAGCCTGAACACATCAAATCTGTGTTTAGTACACAGTCAGAATATTACCTGTGTCCTTTTAGAAAAGGTCCACAATGACCCCTTAGCCTACCTCACAGATGAGGAGAGTCAGGATGGGTCTATAACTTCATGCATCAGGAGATGCCCCCCCCCCCCCCGAGTCAGAAGGGTGCATGTTGCTATACACCCTTTTATGGGAAAATAGGCTATCTGGAGGCTGTGTTAATGTATGGATCCTTCTGTGTCTGGTAGGTCAGGTTTTAAGTCATACTATAGGCAACCTGTGATGTTGTCAGGACCCATTGCTTCTGTTTTATTAGCCATAGAAGGTGCACAGATGTGTTGCCCTGCTGAGAATAAAAATTGTGTAATGTTTGATTGTATACTTTGGCTAATAGCCAGTGGCGACAGGGAGGTGAAATGTGAGACAAACTGTCAGTTAGCAGATTGTCTATGCCCTCTGGGTGGGTATGTCTGCTGATATCAACACACAGATCTGTGCTTAGTTGTGTATTCCACTTAACATTTCACGTATATTGGAATAAATGGTTTGTGATAAGATTTCCATATAGCCTTGGTCATTTATCGCATCCCACACACTGTTGCTATGCACACAGTCATATAGATGTACCAATGTCATGTACTTACATCACTTGTGCAGCATATGCCTATCTGTGTTTCACGGGCAAGCTGTGTTTGAGCGACCTGATGTCATATCAGGACACATTAGAGATCAGTTGTTAGTGGCTCATGCAGAACATTTCTTGACACAAGTGGTAATAGTCACAATAATCCTTGGGTGTAGCAACACAGCTGCACATACAATGAATTCCACAAGATTGCAATTGCATCAAAACAAGTGATACATCGTTTGTGTATATCACAGCATAACTACCATGTGCATGAGACAAGACTTATGTGACCATTTAATCAATATGAATTGATCAACCAACACCACATTCTGAGACCAAGGACCAAGGAAAATCCACAAACTGTCTTAGCGTACAATCCTTTATTCTCTGCTTTTGTCAAAACTTCATCAGAAATAAAAATATCACTAAAACCATCCACTTATATACAAATCCAATTGACAATTTCATCTAATTAAACTATTAATGCTTCATTAAAACCATCTGATAAATGTGCAACTATGCAAATAAGCAATCTAAGTAATATTTAAAATAACATCTTTTTGTTGCATACAACATATAAATATAAATGTAAATATAAAATATTGCAAGAAATGTTTAATATTAACCTACAGATCAACTGTATTATTTTCTGACGTAAATTCTACGATTTTTTAAAAAACATTTTATATTTATGGCATCATTTAACCCTGTTTTTTTGTCTGCCCTTTGACGGGTTTGCCATATGGTCTCCCTTTGCTCTAGATAATTCTAGAAATCTCCCCCCGCTCAGGTCAACTCTACCTTTTTCCAATACTGTGAATAGAAATTTTTTAAAACCCTGACATTATTGACTATGCTTGAATAAGGCATTATTTCTGTCCTCATTTCTTATACTGTATATATGTTCCCTGATTCTGATGTTTAAGAGTCTGGTGGTCATGCCAACATAATAACTTTGACATTTGCTGCACACAGCTACGTACACTACACCTTGGGTCTTACAACTGAATGTCCATGGCACCCCAATCTTGTGTGCTAAATGTGAAAGTTCTACATAAGGTCGTCTAATATATATCTACACAAATTACAGTGTAAACATTTATACATGCCATTAGATCTGTTACTGGAAGGACCATCCTTAGATCTAATATCTCTACCTCTTTCAATGAGTGTTTTTAAATTATAATTCTTTTTATATACAAATCTAGGTCTATCACCGACCACCTTAACAATTCCTGATTTCCTTCTATAATCTTCCAGTTTTTTCTATGACGTTATGGATCTTATTGTTGTCTACTGTCATTTGCATGTCATAACTTAGATATGCTTGTTTATAATTGTCTTTATTAATATTCATATATGTGGAATGTCCTACAGAACCTAAAATAGAAGAATAGGAACTAGTCCTCTTATCCCAGATTTTTTTGGCTTCCATCTTCAGAAAACTTTTATCATAACCCCTACACATAAACAAATTTATGATGAATTCAAACTTATCCTTTAATGCATCATCCTCACTGGTCATCCTACTAGCTCTAATGAACTGACCTTTTGGAATGTTGTTTCATATATGTGGGATGTTGGCTAGAATAATGTAAATAGTTGTTTTTAAATGTACCTTTTCTAAATATTCTGCTAGTAAATTTACTATTACAACTTTCCCATTCCAATCTTACATCCAAATAATTTACACAATATTCTGTATCTCCCTAAACAAACTTTAAAAAATCAGACTTTTCATTTAGTTCATGAACAAAAGATTCAGTAGTTGTCACATTGCCTTCAATGATAAAAATTAAATCATTTATAAATCTTTTGTAATATACCAATATATCCAAATCCACCAGAGCCACGAGAACAAGTGACTTAAACCTCAACACAGAAATAAATAGAACGTGCTGGAGGGACAGATTCATAACCCAGAGGCTCCCTACACTCTGGAACAGAATCCCAGTCCATGTTAGGCAGAGCCCCTCACTGACTCTATTCAAGAGAAATCTCGACGAGTGGATGGGAGATCGTAGGTTTACCCTGGGGGTCATCTCTTTGTCACTACTAGACAGAGGCATAGTACCCTAAAAGGGCGTAGTATTCTCATCCTAAGGGGTGGTGTAAGCCACATACACTCTGGCTAGGCTTATAAATGCCCTAGGGCAGATAGCCTAGTACGAACCTATGAAACTATGAACCTATAATAAAATATTACATTTCTGATAAAACACTTGTAACACTTCAAATTCCCACCATCCCATGACAATGTTTGCAAAGGATGGAGCCACGGGGGTACCCATCGCCACCCCCCTTACTTGCTTGTAGTATTGTTGATTAAACAAAAAAATAATGATTGTCCAATAATATGTCTAATAATAGACCATAAAAACTGATTTCAGTATTGGACATGGACGCACATTTGCTTAAAACTGATCTAACAAACTCAATACCTTTGCTATAAGGGATGGTGGTATATAATGAAGCCACATCTAAAGTAAAAATAATGTGTAAATTCAGATCAAAACAACTATTTTCACAAAAAATATTTATACTATGTAAAAAATCCTAGGAATCTTTCAAATACAAATCCATCTGTTTCATTAAGGGATTTAACAAAGTATCTACCATCAAAGAAAAACCTTTGGTAACATAATTAGGTGCTGAGATGATGGGCCTAAAAGGGATGGGTCAGTTAAATCTTTATGGGTTTTGGGTATATCAAACATGACACCAACTCTTGGATTTTCAATGTTGCAAAAATCATACATGCTGGGATCTAAGATCTAAATTCATCAAACTCTCATACAAAAAAATAGAATCATTTTTGTAACATTTGTAAATGTCATTCACTTGTACTTTCTTATACTCATTAACAGTATTTAACATATTTTCCATTTTGGTAATATAAGCATTTTGGTCCATGACCACTATCATACCTCCCTTATCACTTTTCATAATTCTAAGATTTTTATTATTGGAAATATCTTTTAAGGCTACCCTCATATCAGCACTTAAATTATCACGGTACCTTTCACCTGTCTTGATATCATTGTTCAATAGCTCTCTCAATTCATTTTCACAAGAAATTTCAAATATTTTTAACGTATGCAATAAGAATGGATTATAGCAAGAAGGCTTAATGAAAAAGGAATCAGCACATTTAACATCATTTAAAATATAACTCGGGTTTAATTTCCTGATATATATTTTCAAGCACAATATAGTGTCAGTAACTTCTGCTCTTCTAGCAGGAACAAAATTCAAGCCCATTCTCAATAATTTAATATGGTCCTCATTCAATACAAAACTGGACAGGTTTAAAACATCATTTGCTGACATGTTTTCATTTAATCGTTGTCCATGGATGAATCTGAGATTGTCCTCCCCTTCTTCCGAGTCACCATTTGTTTAATTTTCATCGGTCTCTGCTCTTTTTCGGCCTCTAAAAAAATCTTTGATTTAGCGCCAAGGTCTTTTTCACTGCCATTTGCAAAAATAAGACTGTTGTTAGCTGAATTTTCAGTCGTATTCAATTCATCTGAGTCTAAGACGCTACTAGTCTGAACTCGGTTAGGGTCTGAAGAACTTCCTCACAAGGAATGTGTCATTTCTGCTACTTCGGTATAATTGGAACCCTTCTCGTTCTTAAGGTAGACTTCTCTAGGTGCCCATTGTTTAGGTGAAAAAGAAGGCTTTTTCTTGCCAGAATTTACAAAAGATAAATAAGCAGTACCCATGTTACAAGCAGCTAAATCCCAATCCAGTTTATGATTTTTTTCTCTGGATCAAGATTTTCTCATGTTGGTCTACCTCATCGAGCAACAGCGCATGTTCAGTTCTTTCACTGAAAACTAATTTAAAGGTGGATTCGATGTCATGCTCCACCTTTACAATTTCTGCTCTGAGTTTTATCATATTTACACAGTTCTGCTCAACTAGTAATCTCAAAAAACCAATACCGGTAGTGTTGAAAATTTTAGTTCATTGTACAAAGAAGGGATCCTTTCCTGTAACACCATTGTGGCATTTAAAGAATCTCAAGCTTTTCGGCACTATGCCCAGTTCGATACACTTAACAAAATACTTGTTCTCAATGTCCATGCTTTTGTACTTTCTGAGCAGTTTGCTCAAATTTTCACACTGCTCTCTATACATATTCAAATTATCTGGATTTATTAGCCGCTTTGTTTTGGTGGAAGGATCACCACTATTATCAAAGACAGACGCTATATTAGCATAAGCAATAAATGGCTTTTCAGCCCGATCTTCATGCGTACCTTTATTTGCCAATGTGATGTTACTGGAACTTCTAGTGTTCACTTTTATAACAGTCTCTACACCATCGTCAGACCCTGAACAAACCAAGTCTTCCTTAGATTGACCTTTCGCCAAAAATTGTAGGGACTTCTGTATATCCCCCAGAGTCTTTAACAGCAACTGAGTCAAACTGGATTCAGAAGTGCCTCTTGTATTGTAGACATTTAAATCTAATAAGGGATCACCTTGGGATTCAGACATGTCAGCACAAATTAAACAAAATCCTCAGAAAGGTGCCAAACCAACAACGAACAACCAACACCAAAGTCAGAGACCAAGGACCAAGGAAAATCCACAAACTGTCTTAGCGTACAATTCTTTATTCACTGCTTTCGTTGAAACTTTATCAGAAATAAAAAACACCTGAGTTATATTTTAAATGATGTTAGATGTGCTGATTCCTTTTTTGTTAAGCCTTCTTGCTATAATCCATCCTTATTGCATACGTTAAAAATATTTGAAATTTCTTGTGAAAATAAATTGAGAGAGCTATTGAACAATGATATCAAGACAGGAGGAAGGTAACGTGATAATTTAAATGCTGATATGAGGGTAGCCTTCAACAATATTTCCAATAATAAAAATCTTAGAATTATGAAAAGTGATAAGGGAGGTATAATAGTGGTCATGGACCAAAATGCTTATATTACCAAAATGGAAAATATGTTAAATAATGTTAATGAGTATAAGAAAGTACAAGTGAATGATATTTACAAATGTTACAAAAATGTTTCTATTTTTTTGTATGAGTGTTTGATGAACGGGGACTTAGATCTCAGCATGTATGATTTTTGCAACATTGAAAATCCAAGAGTTGGTGTCATGTTTGATATAGCCAAAACCCATAAAAATTTAAATGATGCCCCTTTTAGGCCCATCATCTCAGCACCTAATTATGTTACCGAAGGTATATCTTTGATGGCAGATGCTTTGTTAAATCCCTTAGTGAAACAGATGGATTCGTATTTGAAAGATTCCTGGGATTTTTTTACATAGTATAAATATTTTTTGTGAAAATAGTTGTTTTGATCCAGATTTACACATAATTTTTACTTTAGATGTGGCTTCATTATATACTACCATCCCACATAGCAAAGGTATTGAGTTTGTTAGATCATTTTTAAACAGATGTGCGCCCATGTCCAACACTGAAATCAATTTTTATTGTCTATTATTAGACATATTATTGGACAATCATTATTTTTTGTTTAATCAACAATATTACAAGCAAGTAAGGGGGGTGGCAATGGGTACCCCTGTGACCCCGTCCTTTGCAAACATTGTCATGGGATGGTGGGAATTTGAAGTGTTACAAGTGTTTTATCAGAAATATAATATTTTTTATTACAAAAGATTTATAGATGATTTAATTTTTATCATTGAAGGCAATGTGACAACTACTGAATCTTTTGTTCATAAACTAAATGAAAAGTCTGATTTTCTTTAAAGTTTGTTAAGGGAGATACAGGATATTGTGTAAATTATTTGGATGTAAGATTGGAATGGGACAGCTGTAATAGTAAATTTACTAGCAGAATATTTAGAAAAGGTACATTTAAAAATAACTATTTACATTATTCTAGCCAACATCCCACATATATGAAACATAACATTCCAAAAGGTCAGTTCAATAGAGCTAGTAGGATGACCAGTGAGGATGATGTATTAAAGGATGAGTTTGAATTCATCATAAATTTGTTTATGTGTAGGGGTTATGATGAAAGTTTTCTGAAGATGGAAGCCAAAAAAATTTAGGATAAGAGGACTAGTTCCTATTCTTCTATTTTAGGCTCTGTCGGAAATTCCACATATATGAATATTAATAAAGACAATTATAAACAAGCATATCTAAGTTATGACATGCAGATGACAGTAGACAACAATAAGATCCATAACATCATAGAAAAAAACTGGAAGATTATAGAAGGAAATCAGGAATTGTTTAAAGTGGTCGGTGATAGACCTAGATTTATATATAAAAAGGACTATAATTTAAAAACACTCTTTGAAAGAGATAGAGATATTAGATCTAAGGATGGTCCTTCCAGTAACAGATCTAATGACATGTATAAATGTCTAGACTGTAATATGTGTAGATATATATTAGAAGGACCTTATGTAGGACTTCCACATTTAGCACACACAATTGGGGTGCCAGGGACATTCAATTGTAAGACCCAAGGTGTAGTGTATGTAGCTGTGTGCAGCAAATATCAAAGTTATTATGTTGACATGACCACCAAACACTTAAACATCAGAATCAAGGAACATATATATAGTATAAGAAAAGAGGACAGAAATAATGCCTTATTCAAGCATAGTCAAGAGTGTCAGGGTTTTTTAAATTTCTGTTCACAGTATTGGAAAAAGGTAGAGTTGACCTGAGGGGGGGGGGGGATTTCAAGAATTATCTAGAGCAAAGGGAGACCATATGGCAAATCCATCTAAGGGCGGACAAAAAACAGGGTTAAATGATGCCATAAATATAAAATGTTTTTTTCAAAATTGTAGAATTTACATCAGAAAATAATACAGTTAATCTGTAGGTTAATATTAAATATTTCTTGCAATATGTTATACTATTTACATTTATATTTATATGCTGTATGCAACAAAAGATGTTATTTTAAATATTACTTAGATTGCTTATTTGCATAGTTGCACATTTATCAGATGGTTTAATGAAGAATTAATTGTTTAATTAGATGAAATTGTCAATTGGTTTTGTATATAAGGGGATGGTTTTAGTGTTTTTTTTTATTTCTGATGAAGTTTCGATGAAAGGGGTGAATAAAGGATTGTATGCTAAGACAGTTTGTGGATTTTCCTTGGTCCTTGGTCTCTGACTGTGGTGTTGGTTGTTCGTTGTTTTTTTGGCACCTTTCTTAGCAATATGAATTGATACTGATGTCAGTCACAGAGCATTTAAGGATGTCTACACACCTGTGCCATACTGCAAGTTCCACTGTGATGGTGGAATGTGAACTATGAAGCAGGTTGGTCTGCTCCACTACAAAACACATGTCATAATACATTGCCAATTTACATAGTGTATCATACCATGTCAACAGTTCTCAGGAAGCATATTACTACTGCTATACAAGGAGCATGTACTGCGATGGCATCAGTAGCCATAAATAAATTAGTTCACATCACAGATTGTAAGAGCCTTTTGTAGCCATACTGTAGATCTACACCTCAATATAGCACATGTCAGTAACAGCAATATTAACATGTCAACCATTCATAGGGTCATAGGACCTAATTAAGCTAATGGCCAACATCACATGAAATCCTAGCCATTATGATACCCTGTAAAAAATCCCTGTGTTTATATTATGGAAGATAGTAAGCCTGCTGTGCATATGTGTATACTTGCTTGATTGCATTGCATCCTACCACTGTCCATATAGGACATGTGTATTACACCATGCCAGAATTAGCAATCACACATGCAGTGGTCTTGGGATGGCTTGCAGAGGCTCATGGAAGGACTTGGCTTCATGATGTGTGTATGCATATTTTATATGAGGACATCCTCTACTCTTTTGCAGGAAAGATGTCATGTGGCCAGTGGAAAAAGGAGGATGGTGGATGTATGGGGTTATGTGAAAGGTTTTCCTAGTAGTAGTAGTAGTACAATGAAAACTTATTCCAAAGATCATACAATGGCAATAACGTACCAACAACCATATACACACAGTAGTAGACTGGGTCTGAATTGAACATTAAACCCATGTAGGTATAGAATATGAATGCCATACAATACACGGTAGCAACACCACATATGTCTGACAGTAACACTGCCACATTGCACTTTATGGAGTATGATAGCATGATTATATGCTGAGGAGAATATCTTGGGAGGAGTGTGGGACATGGATGTGGAGTCACTTCCCTGCATAAAACTGTCTCAAAAGTGACAGGTGTATGCACAGACACACAAGTCTCCTGTTGAGAGATTAGGACCCCTACATGTGTTGGTAAAGTAGTTTGCAAACACAGTAGTTAATATTACTGCCACAGCAGAGATTTCTCTTGAATACTGCCAGAGTGCCTGTCATACAGGATGACATCATCATTATATGTTACAATGAGATGTTCGGATTAGGGTTTGACATAGCTGTGGACTCATATATTGTTCTAAAACTGTGACCACAGGGAGTATTGACTGTAGTGAGAATAGAACCCCTACCTAATTATTTGCAAAGCACAGTAATTAATGCAACCACCACAGCACAAGTCTGGCTTTTTTAATGACTGACACCACTCTATAGTTGATGACATCGGCAGTGTCTGGTGAGAAGAAGATGATAATAGCAGTGTCTGACATGCTGATGCAAAATGGTCTCTTGAATGCCATCCAAGACACACACACACACACACACACACACACACACACACACACACACACACACACACACACACACACACACACACACACACACACACACACACACACACACTCACGTTGACCGCAATGAAAACAGAACCTCTACCTAAGAACACCAACTGGAGAACTCAGTTTTTAAAGTGCCATGGCACAAGTCTGGGTTTTATACTGTTGGACAACACTTTATAGATGATGACATCAACAGTGTTTGGTGAGTAGAAGATGGAAATAGTAGTATCTGACATGCTGGTGTAAAATACTCTCTGAAATCTCAACCAAATGAACACATACAGACATACCAACTGACTATTGTGAGAAGAGAACCCCTAACTACCTATTTACAAAGCACAGTACTTAACACAAGCACCATGGAACAAGTCTTGACTTTTGCACTTCAGCAGGACAATTCATAGTGAATGACATCACCATTTGGGTGTTTGAGAGTAGATGTGAGGCCTGCAGTAAATGGATGTGTAGGCATGTGCAACTGTCAAAATATTGGCACTCAATGGGATTGTCCTGATGACTGTAGGATACATGGTTATGCTTTTCTGACTAGACAGACATGTATACAAGTTGACTGCAGTAAGATTAGAACCCATACATAAGTACACTGCCTAGAAATCTCTACTTAACGCAAACACCACAGCACAAATCTGAGTTTTATGATGCTGCAGGACAATTTATAGTGGATGACATTCGCAATGGATGTTTGAGAGAAGATGTTGAAAGGCCTGAATGAAGTGGATGTGTAGGCATGTACAACTGTCAAAATATTGATTCATAGGTTCATAGGTTCATACTAGGCTATCTGCCCTAGGGCATTTATAAGCCTAGCCAGAATGTGTTTGGCTTTCGCCACCCATTTTAAATTTATTTTGCTATACCCTTTTTCGAGGTTAGTATACTGTGCCTCTGTCTAACAGTGACACAGAAGTGATACCTGGGGTAAACCTACGATCTCCCATCCACTCATCAAGATTCCTCTTGAAGAGAGTCAATGAGGGACTCTGCCTAACCTGGACTGGGATTTTATTCCAGAGTGAAGGGAGCGTCTGGGTTATGAATCTGTCCCTCCAGCATTTCCTATTATTCTAGCCAATTTGTGCTAGTATGAATTTTGCTGAAGGACATGAAGTCTGAAAGTCAAATGCCTGTCATTATTTAGCAACTTCAGCCTCCATGGGATTGCACTGATGACTGTAGGATTCATAGCTATGCTTTTCTGACTAAACAGACACACACATCAGTTGACTGCAGTGAGATTAGAACCCCTACCTAAGTACACTGACAAGAGAACACAGTACTTTATGCAAGTGCTACAAGTCTGATTTTTGTAATACTGCAGTACAATGTATTGTGGATGACATCATCATTGGATGTTTGAGAGGAGATGTTGGGATGCCTGTCTGAAATGGATGGCTAGCCTTATGCAACTGTCAAGATATTAAAGATCTGCATGTTACCAGATTGATGAGTGTGAAAAGTGTAGAAGTTGCTGCCAGGGGTGTAGCTAGGATTTTCAAATTTGTACTCACAGCTCTCAGACTGCTACCCCCCTCCCCAGCCAAGCTACGGCCATTCTCGTAATTCACGGTTCGCTCTTTTAGTGTTGATGAAGAGGCATACGCTGTAATGCCTCTTCAGTAATATAATATAGATTCACTCAAACTCGGTTCCTTGACTTGAAAATGAACCTGAAAGTCAGTTCTTTGAAAAATGCAACAAGGTAGTTGGGGTTGAGTATTCATGCTTTTGTTTTCTGTAAGGTACAGGTTTTGAGCTTGAGTAAATTACTAACTACCTGCTACCCCTAACTAGGGTGTTTCATTCACACACACATCCCTACCTACCTCTTAGTGCAAGAAATATGGACAAAGCCTAAAATAAACAGGGACAGATATTAAATAATGCTCTCGTGAACTTAGAAAGTTGCTAGAATAACAGGATTTGTGCTAGTATGAGAAAGTTGCTAAAATAACAGGATTTGTGCTAGTATGAATTTTGCTAAAGGACATGAAGTCTGAAAGTCAAATGCCTGTCATTATTTAGCAACTTCAGCCTTCAATGATTTTCTAGAAAATCACAAAATTTATGAGGAACAGACAAAATATGGGGCAAAAATCTGGACATTCTACAAAATTTGGACAGTTGAGAGGTATGCTACCTCCCTACCGCACACACATACACCTCTCAATCTCTTAAAGCAACAAACCCATAAATAAAAATGAGGCCCAAAAATAAGGACATTTTTTTTAAACATTCCTCTTATAAATTTAGAAAGATAATAGAATAGTAGTAGGTCTTGCATTAGTACGGATTTTCTGAAAGGTATGAAATCTGAAACTCAAATGTCTGCCATTATTTTCTAACTTCAGGCTTTAATGATTTGCCACTAATTTGCCAGCAAACCACAGTTTTATGAAAAACAGACCAAAAATGTGATGCAAAAATATAAAATTGCCAGACAATACAGCTGGAAACATGTCAAAGAAGGGACACCATTTTAATATGAGCACTGTTAACTTGAGCAGCTGACAAAATTAAAGAATCTACATGCATTTCTGGAATAAAAGTA
The DNA here is from genome assembly GCF_019279795.1 of Protopterus annectens. Lineage (NCBI taxonomy): Eukaryota > Metazoa > Chordata > Ceratodontiformes > Protopteridae > Protopterus > Protopterus annectens. The sequence goes on from NC_056739.1 coordinate 1,919,954,113, forward strand.
ATGTATAACTCTAATCATTACAGTTATTTATAATTGTAAGCCCTCCACGTTTTCTTCCAAAATTGCTATTTTGTGGAGGGATTATTAGGGGTAGAGCAACATTTTGAGCCAAAATTGGGGACAATTGAGAGGTTTGGATATTCCTAATTCTATAAAGCGATTTATTTGCACATACCTCTCAACCTCTTAATGCAGGAAATCTGGACAAGGCCAAATATATTGGGGGAACATACAAATAGTACTAAAAATTGATCTTGTATAAACATAAGACAGTTGATAGAATAACAGATCTTGCTTTAGAATGCATTTTTCTGAAGATTATGACATCTGAAACTTAACGTTGGTCATTATTTAGTGACTTCATTCCTAAATGATTTGCCAGAAAAGTTTTATTTTGCATTTTACAGCATGAACACCAATAAATATCTGCTAAACAAAGCAATGCAGTCTCACAATGAAACTAGACTTAGCATTAAAACTTCTCTGCCCTTGAAACTCACATTTATTGAAACAGCATTGAAACCCACATTCAAAGAAAATACATTTTGCCAGTGGCAGATAAAGATTAACTTTGGGCTGTTTTCAAATCATAGGCCCCTTGCACATGAAACATACACGTGCTCTTTGATACACCTTCCTGGTCGTATTAAATTATATCCCTTGTACAAATCAGTATAGTTGTTAGTGTTTTAAATTTATTGTTTTGAACATTTTTCCAGTAAACAATGGAACAAAATGCATGCACCAATAATGACAAAACAGCCCAATTCAGAACATTTCCATCATAAAAGTCTACTCAAACTTCTACAGTCCACCAGTATCAGTAAATATGCACAATCTCTGAACTAGTAAAAGCAATCTACATGATTCCACATTAAAGAAATCTGTAACTAATGAAGAGGATGCTGCTAGCAAACAACTTTATATTTCATGGTTTCATCTACAAATAAAGTGCCTGTTGCCCTTGAGGAATAAATTGCCTATGTTGCATTAAAAAAATGATACGCTAGTAATATTGCAATAGGGAATGGATGGCAAACTGATAACAGGTTCATAGTTACTACTAGATATCTTCGCCAAAAAGGACTACAGTGTCCACCCCCCTTTACAACACAGTACAGTATCAGCAATGCATTTACCTACTGTGGGAGAAGAACCCACAGCCTTCTGCATCAAAAGCAAGTACACTACCTGTTGTGCTATTAACAGTACAAGCAGACTCAGCATAAGCAGCACTAAACTTCAGTTCCCCTGCAGCTCTCAACTCCTTATAAAATGTACTCAACACTCAGCTGTATCTCTGAACTTTGCAGCACAATAAATCTGGAAAAACACAACATTTACTGGGGGGGGGGGGACAAAAGCCCAAAAACCAGGGACAAATTTTAAACATTGCTTGTATAATTTTAGAAAGTTGCTAGAATAAAATGCTGTGTTACCACCATGCATGTCTTGAACCAGAACCATATGCACTACAGTCAGTGCAACATACCACTATGCTAAATCAGCAGGTTGAAGAATAGGGAGATTGAAACTTAATGGCTATCATTTAGATAGCTCTCAAAATCTTAGCACAAAAAAACCTAGAAAAACTAAGCCAATAATGAGGGGAATACAAATTCAGTTATCACTTCACACCTTAGCACAAAAAAACCTGGACAAACAACAAAAACAATAATGGAAGAATCTGTACATTTCCCCAACATTCAGTATAACAAAAAAAATTTCTCCTGTTGCAGAAACTGGTGACCTGCAGAATAAGATCTGTGAAGTGTTAATAGTTCTTGGGTTGCAATGCTAGCTCTGACCCCTCAGGAAGAGCTTGGGCAGGGTGTGCCAGTGTTCATTGCATAGGACTAGAGATGACAATCTTTACAAAAGTCTGGACGCTTTATATTTTCTTTGGCTTGAGTTGTAAAATAACTCTGAATAGCTTATAAATGGCTCTGAGAAGATTCTTTCATTCTTAAAATACTCAATTGACATGTTTTTTTTTTAGCGGTAAACTCTGACAACTGAAAAAAAATTAAAAATAAACAGTAGTCTAACCAGTTGTACTCACACTCTCAAACACACACACACACACACGCACACACGCACACACGCACACACGCACACACACACACACACACACACACACACACACACACACACTTACCTGTTAATCCCTTAATGATAATCCATTTGTTATTAGCTATACACATTTCCCGCTCCCACACAAGAACCCCTTACCTGATAATCCGTTCACCTTCCACATCGATAATCCATTTGCGATTAGCTATGTACATTTCCCGCTCGTAGCCAGACAGCCGGACATGACGTGATGATGTAATTCCGACTGGCTGGTATGTCAGCGCAATTCCGACTGGCTGGTATGTAAATATAACTTAAAGGAGCCACGCTGTTTTTTGTTTTTTTTATTAAAAAAGCTACCCCCTCTTCTAAATAATTTGTACTGAAATCAGTAAAGTGCGCATGCCTCCTGACGTCCCTGGTTGCTGCTATGTTTCCAATGTGCAGGTACAGCTTAAAAAGACAGCTTAGCAAACTAAATGCAAACAGCTGTCCACATTACTACAAGTATTGGAAAGTCTGAATGTGTATTGTCAGTATAAAGATGTACATGGTGTACAAGAAATAATTTTTATTTATTATTATTTCTGTAGTGTAGTTGATGTATTTGAGACCAAGTACCAAGAGACCAAGTTTCAAGTGCATGGGTGCAGGTAACACATGACAATTTAAATATGTGTTCTTTTTGTGAAAAGTGTCTTCCCTTTCTTTGTGTTTTTACATGTACTGTCATGGGATGAAGACTAAATGGGAAGTAAACATAAGTAATATGTTCTAATGTGCACTTTCCATAACATACCACTGAATAGTGGGTTTGCGTGATCAATAGCAAAGTGTTTGTGCACACAAGATATGCATTTATACTGATTATCCCATTTGTGCTTAGTTAAATAAAGTGAAAACATGAGCCTCTGCTTCACTGATAAAACTGAGAGTTCTATTGGTTTACTTAAATACTTGCAAACACATTAAGCAGAGAGGGCCAGCAGTCAGCTGTGTGGTTAATACTGAGTGTAAGAAACACACCTTTTTAGCTGATTCTGTGGCAGCAGGTATGAATGCAATGAGAGATTTCTTTTTGAGCCCAGATGATACAGGGTTCGAATCCAAGTGTATCTAATAGTTTTAAATATGCATTTATACTGCAATGAAATAATTATTTATTCTACTTTGAGTGTGTTACATTAACTCAGTGTGTTTAAGCAGCATTGTGCAGAGGTAACCTCACCAGTGAAGAGTGAATTGGACCAAATCAAATGTGCCAAGAAGACACCAGTGTGAAGTGGAGAGCTATGTATGGGAAGATATTTTATTTGTGGGACAGATACCCATATTTTTTTTACCTTAAGTAAAAGAGGAATGTTGGATAAGGGAAGTATGTATTTCTGGGTCAGGTAAATAGTGTAGGTAAGGAAGCAGATGCAAACAAACAGGACAAGCAAGGCAAGACACAGGGACGCTGAGGGACATGACAGGTTGGGGGACACCATGGCTAGGGTTAGGGAGGGAGCAATGGATGTCCATGCATGTCGAACATGGAGACAAGGAGAATCTAGTCCTCAACTGCAGGACTATCATCACTGTCCCCTTCCTCTGATGGCTGATGTAGTACTTGACATCCTCTCCTATGGACCATAAAAGAGACCATCCTCTCCATCTGGCATAGGTGTGCACCAATATGGAAGAAAACACAAGAGGCAAGCAATTTCAGCTATAAATTATTTAATGTATAATAACTAGAATTATGGCATGAAATGCCACTAAACACATATAATCCTGTTCAAACCGGTTTCGGCTTTGCAGCCTTCCTCAGTGAAAAAGCATTTCACATCCACAAAAAACTCATGAATATTTATACACACCAGCAACCAATAGAAAAATGGTATGGTCCAACCCTAAGGCTGGTGTTTCAATTCTATTACTATATACTACATATATATAGAAAATGTCTCATCATCAAAATGACATACTTTATCATGTCACTTGTGCATAAAACATAAAACAAACAAAAGTGTGAGTATATATGATATACATAAAATAAAAATAAAAATAAAGAATAAAATAGAACCTGTAAATATTATATTGTACTGGGAATGTATAGTAACAAACCATGAGGTCCCCAGTAACATAGAAATAAGTATGCTGTATGATTATTGAGAAGTAATTCACAAAAACAGGAATGCAATATATAAAGTAGATCCAGAGAATAAACTGATATGATTTGTGGAAATCACAAATCTGCTGTATGTAATACTGGGTCCAGATTATTATAATAAAGGTGATACATATGCATCCTAATCCTGATGTACCATATATCTTTTAAATAATATATGTACAAGAACTATTCCTGACTTACATTAGTTGAACACACAATTATTCTAATATCTTGGAATATGATCCCATTCAACAATAAACACCTATACTGGCAATGATATGTTATAAACTATGAAGTTAAATAATATATAACCGGACAATATAGCCTATAGTATTATAAAAATGCATAGTATAAGCTATTAATATCTTAGGATATATGATTCATAAATCAATATGATCCCAACTCTTCAGGCTAATTCTAGTATTAACTATTATAGCTGGTCATTAAGGCCAGGGGGAAAGAAAGCCCCAAGGTGAATAATCCAATATTTCTCTTTGTGGTTCAAAATACTATGCCACCCCTGTTGATTACTCCTGTCTCCATGATTTTATCTATAATCATGAACATGAATTTGGCATTATGATGTTTAAGAGTGTGTCAATACAGAGCATTGGTCTCTTTCTTATTCCTGATATCATTTTTATGTTCCCCCATCCTAACTCTGAGTGAGCGTGATGTTTGCCCAACATAAAATGCTGAGCATTGACATGTTGCCAGATATATGACCCAACTGCTGCTACAATTACCAAAAATTCTAAGGTCGTAGACTCTACTTGTATTAGCACTCATAAATTGTTTTAATTTACTTACTTGATTACAAGATGTACAATGGCCACATGGAAAGGTGCCCAAAGGTTGGTCTCCAGAGATAGTCATCTGTTTGTAGATGGCGCCCCCACTTTCTTTATGTTTATAATGTGAGAGCAAGGCTCCTAGGGTTTTGCCCCGTCTGTAAGAAAACTGGCATTTTGGGCCCAAAAGATTTCTGAGATGATCATTAGCTAGTAGTATGTTCCAATTGGCATCAAGAATGCTTCTAATAACATTGTAGTTTCTACCATATGTGGTGACAAACCTTAATAAAGATTCCTGTTTTGTCGATTGGCGTTTCTTGTATTCCAGCAATGTGTTTCTGTCCTGCTTGTCTGACCATATGCTGGCTGACATAATGTCAAATTGGTGATATCCCCTTTCCAAAAATCTGTTTTGGAGATCCAGTTTAGCTTCTTCAAAATCCCTCTTGGAAGAACTAATATGTTTAATCCTAAGAAATTGGGATTTTGGTATATTGCGGATGGTGTGGGGCGGATGCATACTGGATGCATGTAGTAGAGTGTATTGTGGATATTTCCTATTGGTTTTAGTACTCAATGTATGATCATTATTCCTATAGACTGTTACATCCAAGAAGTCAATGGTCTTGGAGTTGTATGTTATAGTAAATTGTATGCCCCAAATATTACTATTGAGATATTTCACAAACTCCTGTAGATATATAGGATCAGTACACCACACCATCCAACAATCATCTAGGTATCTACGCCATATATCAATTTCTACCATATATATGTTATGGAGTGGATTGTATATCAGACATTCTTCTAGGTATGCCTTAAATAGATCGGCGTATATGGAGGCAAAAGATGCTCCCATAGCAGTACCTTGAAGTTGCCAATAGCATTCTCCTTGAAAGTAAAAAACATTTTTATTAAGCACATGTTCAGCCATGCAAATGATCAATGTATTAAGGCCTGGTGGATATAGGTTGGCATGTTCTAACCAATATTGTAGAGCCTGCAACCCTGCCCAATGGGGTATGCTGGTATACAGTGATTTTACATCCAACGTGCACATGAGCCAATGTGGTTCAAGTTGAGTATCTTGTATGATTTGTAAGAACTGAGTGGTGTCCTGTATTCTGGCCCTAACCTCTTTCAATAATGGTTTAAGATGTTATGTCAAAAACATGGAAAGCGGTTCTGTAAGTGAGCCAATGCCTGACACAATAGGTCTGCCAGGTGGTTTGGAAATAGACATGAATTTTTGGAAGCAGGTACAGAATTTGTTTCTGAGGGTCCAACACAGTGAGATGTTTGGCCGTGTTTTGGGTAATGATGCCTTCTTCCTCAGCCAAATTCAAAAATGTGTCAGTTTCTTTTTTGAAATTGGTAGTGTGATCTATAGACATATGCATATAACATTTGGTATCCGATAGTTGTTCTAAGACTTCCTTGAGATAATAACTCATGTTCAAGATCACAACCGCCCCTCGTTTGTCAGCCGGTAGTATTGCTATATTGTGATTATTTCTTAATTCAGCTAAAGCCATTTTTTCGGATGTGGTAATATTTTGACCCTTGATATGTGATTCAAAATGTGGAAAATGTAGATCCCTTAAAACTGATTGTTGAAAAATGGACACGTGTTTATTCATTGGGGGTTGGAATTGAGATTTATGAAATTTGAAATCGTTAGATCTTTAAGATGTTTGTGAAGTTTGATATGAAAAAATATTTTAAGATTAAGGTTACGGCAAAAATCTATGACATCAGACACAATGTTGTATTCATCACAAAAGAAACTTGGTGCAGATCCCAAACCTTTATTCAGTAACTCCTCTTGTTCGTCAGTCAAAATAACATCAGACAAATTTAACACATTTTTGTATTTGGGTTCTATTGTCTCAACAGGGTTTCTATCAATCCCTCTACCGAATCTGTTCTGCTTCCCATGTTTATGTTTGCGGCCACCCCGCCACCTTTTTCACCTTCTAAAGGGAGTGTAGAGTTAGACCTTTTTCGCATTGGTGACTCTTGGAACTGGACACTTTCACTATCGGTGTAGTTATTTGGGTTTTACTCAGGTACTGTGTATGTATATTACCTCGCAAAGTTGTTCTTTTGGAACTGTTTGATTATATATGGGTTTGAAAATCAGATTGGGATATCTAACACCATCTTCAAGGAAATGGTAATGATTGGGTAGTGACTTGTGATTAACCCCATTTTGGCTCTCTGCATATGTGCATACATACGAATTCACCAGGTTCCGGAGAACTGCGGACTGGATATAATATAGAAGAACTGAATTATCCTGTACCTACTATAAAAAATGGTTATTGCTATAACAAATAACTATGTGATACCTATCTCATGATAAATTTTGCATATCTCCTAACATATCTTATGTTTTGTCTGTGATAGGTAGCTATGTGTGGGCCACTTCACAAATAATATTATATGTGATTAAAATTGAATATATATAGCACATTGCTCTATGTCTATGGTTGATTCAGCAGTGTCATACAAAGAGTATACAGCCCTCAGGGTGTCACATCTTATAAATATTATATTCAGAACTAGGATTCTCTTTTTTTTGGCCTCATTAGGTATTGGGTTTGTGTGTTATCTTACAAAGTTGTAATTGTGGAACTGTTTGATTGTCTATAGGTTTGAAAACAGGTTGGGACATTTAACATTATTTTTGAGGAATAAGACATCTATTGTGCAGTGACTTTGCGCCTAACATCATTTTGGGTTTTTTATCATGTACTGTGTATGCACACAACTTAACTAGATTCTGGAACAACTCTGGACTAAACAAAATATTGAAGAATTGAACTATCTTGAATATACTACACAAAAAGAGCTGTGTTATAAGCAAACAGTTATGTGATATCTATCGTATGGTAACCTATGCATATTTTCTTAATATTTCATGGTTTTGTTTGTGATGGGGATTTATGTATGGGCCAATGCATATATAACATTATATATTGCCAAAATTGAATATAAGTAGCACATTGCTCTATACTTATGGTCAATTTAGCAGTGACATTGATGAGTATACAGTTTGTAGGGTATTACAGCTTAAAATATCATATCCAGGACAAAAATATTATTTTTTTTGATTGTGCAATTCTTGGTATATAGTGGTTATCTATTTGGATAACAGTTCATTCCAGGTTATATTGAGCTTAGCCTTTGTCATTAAGCATCTGACAATAAATATTTATCAGATGCTTATTTATCTCATGTTACAGCCTATTCAGTAGGTTGAACTATTCAGTAAATTTTAGAACTATAAGAGCTTAACAGTCACATCTAGGTCTTAATAACATTTGAGAACATTTTCATCTGAAGCAGTGAATTATCTGTGTATTTGGCCATTCTTTTGGTTATTTTACATACATATTACCAATATCCTATTCTATATGAGATTGACTTTTATTTAGATATTCAGACTTTATACAAACATTGGGTAACCACAAGAACCTAGGTGCTACAGTTACAGGACAGATAATCTAGATTTATTAGACTGGTTATTATTTGATTATTCAGTCCACTCTGATATAGCATTAGTGGCTTCACACATATGTTTATTGGAATAAGTGCTTAAATATTAGGGATAGCACCAACATATGTTTTGAAATTTACTGGTTGTTTATATATGGTAAAATAATAAAAATTGGAGTATATTTGATAAGTCAATTCATCATCTGAAACTTTGGATCAATGTTTATAGACAATTTTAGCGACACTTGTGCCATATTAACTGTCAAATATTTATGATAATTGGCATAAATATTATATTCATGTGTTTTTGATTTGGCCCAGCATTTTTCTGGTTCTGCCCACAGCCAAATATTGACTACTTATCTTATTGGTTCTTTTAGACCCTGGTATCCGAGGTACACCCCATCTTGGTTTGATTGTTTTGGAGTACTGTTACATTATAGTTGGGTCCAACTCTTTGGACAGTCTGATCAGTTCACTTTAGTTTAGTCCACTTATCTCATCCCTTTTGGATTCTGGATCATATTTATAAGCATGGATTTGGATAACATCCTTCAAGGATTATGTGTTGATCGAGACAATATAGGAGCGTTTGGTGTAGACCACGTCTCAAGCAATAATCCTAACAACACAAATATTAATACATCGGATGGATGTGATTTGGCTTTTCAGAATCTTAACAAAGGATTAAAAAATCTTAGAGCCAATATCTGGCATCTCAGATTGTTTTGTGCATATATTCATAAGAACATGGCCCCTAGAGGTCTTAGGATACTGCTGCAGCCTATGGTTAGTAGAGCTGAAGACAGACTAACCACAGAATGGAATCAGGCATTGCAAGAGGTATCTATGATGTTTGTTAAAATTTTGGCCTCCTATTATGAAGGAATAATTTATACTAATCTAGCAGAAGTCAAATCCATCTGTGAGGAATGTAAAAAATATCAGCCACTCTCCACATATGAAAGTTCAGTGATCAGGCTGTCCAAAGAACTGGCTACTTATGAGAAATTAACCAAAGATAGAAAAATAAAAAAATTTAGCAGGGATATCACGGATTATAAAAGGGGACGTCCATTTGATACCCATAGATCTGTCAGATTTATGGATACGAATCAAGGATTGGCAAGGGGCAGAACCAGAAAAAGACCCAGGTCCATCCTAAAACATAATGATAAATCATTGGCCAATACCTCGGGGGAGGAATCCTCCTACACCGATAGTGAAAGTGTCCAGTTCCAAGAGTCACCAATGCGAAAAAGGACTAACTCTACACTCCCTTTAGAAGGGGAAAAAGGCAGCGGGGTGGCCGCAAACATAAACTTGGGAAGCAGAACAGATTCGGTAGAGGGATTGATAGAAACCCTGTTGAGACAATAGAACCCAAATACAAAAATGTGTTAAATTTGTCTGATGTTATTTTGACTGACGAACAAGAGGAGTTACTGAATAAATGTTTGGGATTTGTACCAAGTTTCTTTTGTGATGAATACAACATTGTGTCTGATGTCATGGATTTTTGCCATAACCTTAATCTTAAAATATTTTTTTCAGATCAAACTTCACAAACATCTCAAAGATCTAACAATTTCAAATTTCATAAATCTCAATTCCAACCCCCAATGAACAAACACGTGTCCATTTTTCAACAATCAGTTTTAAGGGATCTACATTTTCCACATTTTGAATCATGTATCATGGGTCAAAATATTACCACATCCGAAAAAAATGGCTTTAGCTGAATTAAGAAATAATCACAATATAGCAATACTACCGGCTGACATAGGAGTGGCGTTTGTGATCTTGAACATGAGTTATTATCTCAAGGAAGGCTTAGAACAACTATCGGATACCAAATGTTATATGCATATGTCTATAGATTCTACTACCAATTTCAAAAAAGAAATTGACACATTTTTGAATTTGGCTGAGGAAGAAGGCATCATTACCCAAAACACGGCCAAACATCTCACTGTGATGGACCCTCAGAAACAAATTCTGTACCTGCTTCCCAAAATTCATAAGTCTATTTCCAAACCACCTGGCAGACCTATTGTGTCAGGCATTGGCTCACTTACAGAACCGCTTTCCATGTTTTTGACACAACATCTTAAACCATTATTGAAATAGGTTAGGGCCAGAATACAGGACACCACTCAGTTCTTACAAATCATACAAGATACTCAACTTGAACCACATTGGCTCATGTGTACGTTGGATGTAAAATCACTGTATACCAGCATACCCCATTGGGCAGGGTTGCAGCTCTACAATATTGGTTAGAACATGCCAACCTATATCCACCAGGCCTTAATACATTGATCATTTGCATGGCTGAGCATGTGCTTAATAAAAATGTTTTTTACTTTCAAGGAGAATGCTATTGGCAACTTCAAGGTACTGCTATGGGAGCATCTTTTTCCCCCATATATGCCGATATATTTACGGCATACCTAGAAGAATGTCTGATATACAATCCACTCCATAACATATATATGGTAGAAATTGATAAATGGCATAGATACCTAGATGATTGTTGGATGGTGAGGCGTGCTGATCCTATATATCTACAGGAGTTTGTGGAATATCTCAATAGTAATATTTGGGGCATACAATTTACTATAACATACAACTCCAAAACCATTGACTTTTTGGATGTAACAGTCTATAGAAATAATGATCATACATTGAGTACTAAAACCTATAGGAAATATCCACAATACAACACTCTACTCCATGCATCCAGTATGCATCCACGCCACACCATCCGCAATATACCAAAATCACAATTTCTTAGGATTAAACGTATTAGTTCTTCCAAGAGGGATTTTGAAGAAGCTAAACTGGATCTCCAAAACAGATTTTTGGAAAGGGGATATCACCAATTTGACATTATGTCAGCCAGCATATGGTCAGACAAGCAGAACAGAAACACGTTACTGGAATACAAGAAATGCCAATCGACAAAACAGGAATCTTCATTAAGGTTTGTCACCACATATGGTAGAAACCACAATGTTATTAGAAGCATTCTTGATGTCAATTGGAACATACTACTAGCTAATGATCATCTCAGAAATCTTTTCGGCCCAAAATGCCAGTTTTCTTACAGACGGGGCAAAACCCTTGGAGCCTTGTTCTCACATTATAAACATAAAGAAAATGAGGGCGCCATCTACAAACAGATGACTATCTCTGGAGACCAACTTTTGGGCACCTTTCCATGTGGCCATTGTACATCTTGTAATCAAGTAAGTAAATTAAAACAATTTACGAGTGCTAATACAAGTAGAGTCTACGACCTTAGAATTTTTGGTAATTGCAGCAGCAGTTGGGTCATATATCTGGCAACATGTCAATGCTCAACATTTTATGTTGGGCAAACATCACGCTCACTCAGAGTTAGGATGGGGGAACATAAAAGTGATATCAGGATTAAGAAAGAGACCAATGCTCTGTATCGACACACTCTTAAACATCATAATGCCAAATTCATGTTCATGATTATAGATAAAATCACTGGAGACAGGAGTAATCAACAGGGGTGGCATAGTATTTTGAACCACAAAGAGAAATATTGGATTATTCACCTTGGGGCTCTCTTTCCCCCTGGCCTTAATGACCATCTATAATTTAGATTGATTGTTAATACTGGAATTAGCCTGAAGAGTTGGGATCATATTAATTTATGAATCATATATCCTAAGATATTAATCGCTTATGCTATGCATTTTTATAATACTATAGGCTATATTGTCCGGTTATATATTATTTAACTTCATAGTTTATAACATATTATTGCCAGTATAGGTGTTTATTATTGAATGGGATCATATTCCAAGATATTAGAATAATTGTGTGTTCAACTAATGTAAGTCAGGAATAGTTCTTGTACACATATTATTTAAAAGATATATGGTACATCAGGATTAGGATGCATATGTATCACCTTTATTATAATAATCTGGACCCAGTGTTACATACAGCAAATTTGTGATTTCCACAAATCATATCAGTTTATTCTCTGGATCTACTTTATATATTGCATTCCTGTTTTTGTGAATTTCTTCTCAGTAATCATACATCATACTTATTTCTATGTTACTGAGGACCTCATGGTTTGTTACTACACATCCCCAGTACAATATAATATTTACAGGTTCTTTTTTATTCTTTTTTTTTATTTTTATTTTATGTATATCATATATACTCACACTTTTGTTTGTTTTATGTTTTATGTACAAGTGACATGATAAAGTATATCATTTTGATGACGAGACTTTTTCTATATATATGTACTATATAGTAATAGAATTGAAACACCAGCCTTAGGGTTGGACCGTACCATTTTTCTATTGGTTGCTGGTGTGTATAAATACTCATGAGTTTTTTGTGGATGTGAAATGCTTTTTCACTGAGGAAGGCTGCAAAGCTGAAAGCGGTTTGAACAGGATTATATGTGTTTAGTGGTATTTCATGCCATAATTCTAGTTATTATACATTAAATAATTTATAGCTGCACATGCTGGCCTCTTGTGTTTTCTTCCATATTGGTTTGGCCGTGCATACCGTACTGGCGAGGCGTGGAGTTTACATAGGTGTGCACCAAACCTGGTAAGTCCTGGCAAGTGATAAAATCCCCACCTCTGCCAGTACTCCTGGAGTGTTCCACAGTAACAGCTGCTGGGGTAGTACTACCTGATGTGGAGTGCCCTGGTAGTGGAGGGGCAGTGGAGGCAGTACTGCCAGGTTGGGTCCCAGATGTGCTAGGCAATGGTGCAGGAGCCAGTGGAGTGTGGGCAAGCTGAGACATGGGGGTTGGCCTACCTTCCTGTGCTGTAAAGCTTTTTGTGATTTGTCAGTGATGGATGACATGGAAACATTTTGATGACACATAGAAATATAAAAAAGAGAGATAAGGGTTGGGGTAAGAGAAAAAAAGAGACAATCTGTACCATCACACATGACATACAATGCATTATCACAATGTTAAGTATTTATCTCTACTTTTACATTTAAGTATACTTCTTAACACCAACAAATTATAAGTAATGATTGCTCAAAGTATTCCATACAGTGTGCATATATTGCACATATGCTTGGTCAAATTATAGAGATTAAGTTAACAGCAGGGAATTTATACCACTTTTGTTAAAATTAAATTATGTAATATTCTTAACGAATTTTGCTATATATTTGTTACTTATGGTATTTAAATGCAGAATGTCTAACTACAGTATTATACTTGACTCCTAGAGTTGGCTTGTTCTACAGACTGAAGCATGCATGCTTGCTTTTACAGTTAGGATATGCATGCTTAATTTGCTATTACTGTATAGAAGAGAAATACCTTAGCTAAAATAATAGTTACGCTGTGCTGCATACATACCTCTTGCTTCCTTCAGTCTCTCTAGATGCTCAGCATGGGCCTCCCTATTCACCATGATCTCTCGGTTGGCTGTGGATAAAAAGAGGAGAAGAGAAGAGCATTAAGCATACCACTCTTGCATATATGCAGCTGCCTGTCTAGTTTTAATTCTCTTTTTCATGTATACTTACACAACTGTGGGATGTCAGCAGTCCTAAACAGATCAAGCCACTAGATGAGTACACCCTGCTTGCACCTTTTGAGATCATTATAGTGATGCCTATACTGTACTCCAGTGTGTGGAATGCCAATTGAAATGGAGACAGCCTTGGCCAGACTATTCCATTCTTCAGACTTGTACTGGGAGCCAGTACTGTCCACCTGCAAGAGCCTTTGGCTGTGGTGCTTTACAAGAAGTACAGTGAAGATTCTGTAATCCTCAATACCCCACTTCTATGCCCTAAAATGGGCATCTTTCCTTCTACCACCAGATATATCTGACCAGGGAAAACAACAATAGTTAAGAATTATTTCCCATCAATGCATGTTATTGCATTTCTTACTAGTGAGCAAACCTGAACAACTATGCTAACCAACTTTTTGTGACATTAAGTGGACAGAAACAGTGCCAAACAGAAAGGAAAGCAGTTTATGGACTAGGAAGGGTACTAAGACAATTGTCATTAGTTTTTGGTTTGGATGCTGCTATACCCATTACTTGATTTAACTTTGCAGACATATACATATATCGGGGTATAAATTATATGACCTGATACATTTTTGGTGTGCCTTTACACACTGATAAAATTAATTTGTACAATGTAGGATTCAAACTGATGCATTGGAGACAAAACATATTCTTCCACACCAGGTGAGTTCTCATCCTTGCCACAGAAGATGTGCTTGTTGAGCATGCTCATTAATGATACAACACACACACACTCAGATATATATACATATGGTCTGATGAAGCGGGGTTAATGCCCGCAAAAGCGCTCACTTCATTAAAGTTTTTTATCTTTGAACCGAATGGTTTGTGCTTTTTCAATATTGGAACACAATCGAGGATTTACTTTGGATTTATATCCTTTCTAAGTGGAACTTTGAATTTTACAGAGGACGGCTAGTTTAATAACTTCGTGATTCTGTTTGCTGCTCATCAGTTTCAATCCTTTGGGTGAACATTTGTGTTTTTTCCATTTTCATGCTAGGGTGGTTTATTCATATATATATATATATATATATATATATATATATATATATATATATATATATAAGTCTTCAGAGTCGAGTGCCGCAAAAGGCTTTATTTACAATAACACACGTTGAGCGCTTTCGTCCACAGGTAACAGGACTTCTTCAGAACAATACAAGTTACAACAAACTGAATTTTTATACCTGTGGGTGGCAGCCTCAAAGAATTAATGACATCATCACCTAATTAAGTAGTACAACCCCTCTCTATCACAAACAAGTGTCAGCTTTTAAAACCTTTCAAAAGTAGTCAAGACAACATAAACAAACATTTTAATTTAAAATAATATGTTGGCAGTTCACAATTTAAAACATATTGTAACTGTATAAACTCTCTAAAACAAAATATGCCTTTCAGCTGTTTAAGCATTGTGAACTGAAGAAATATTTTCAGACCCTTGGTGACTATCACATTCAAAATAATAAGATGCCTTCAATTTGAGTGAGCTGGAGATGGAAACACAGTCATTAAGTCCTGGGGGTTGAGTGGCATTAGTTTTAAGTTGCCACTTCAATTCCAGGAATTTGAGGTAGTCATCCACAGGACCACATCATTCCCCTAGTTGTGCCTGGTCAATAACACTAAATTTAAATGTGTCCCGGGTTCCCTTTGACATGTTTGGCCAAGGCATTATATTCATCCCCCTTTCCAATGTCATATTGATGCTCATACACTATCTGCCTGAAAGTTATCTTAGTTTCCCCAATATAGAATGCAGATCAGTCAGAGCAGAGAGCTAAATAAATCACTTCCCTACTATTACACATAAATTTATTTTGGAAATAAATCTTTCCAAAACCGGGCACTGTGACAAAGGATCTTTCCATCATGAACCTACAATAATTGTAGCTCCCACATCTAACCATCTTCCCCATTTGTTTAGTGAAATTCAGTCCTTCCAGTAACATCTTGAAACAAGGGGATTTTTTATAGACCACCCTAGGTTTTGGTCCTACTAACTCATGGTGTTCACTACTGACAGTAAAATAGACCAGCATCTTTCTACTATTTCTTTCAAGCCGTCAAATTGATTGGTAAAGGGCAGTAGCAACCCATGCTGGAAGCCCTAAGATAACCCAAATCACTACTTTCTCCATTTCCAACCATGGGATTGGTCCCTTGCTCCTTCCCTAAAAGTGGAAAAAATTGTCCAGATGTCCTTTTCTTGGTTACCTCTCTAAAAATGTTGTTCAAAATCCCATCTGGATATCCCCTTCTTTGGAACATAGATCTCAGGGTAGACATTTCTGCCTGAAAGACATCGTCCCTGGACACCATCCTGGCAATCCTAACACACTGTCCTTTGACTACTGATTTCTTCAGGTCTATAGGGTGCATGCTGTCAAAATGTAAATAAGAGTTGAAATAGCTGGGCTTTCGATAAATATTAGAGTAAAATCCTTTCTTCAAAGCATTCTTTTTAAGGGTATCATCAAGAAAATGCACCATGTCCCCCTGACATCCATAATAAAAATAAGAAAACTGGTGGTAGAATGTAAGTAGTCAAAGAATTTGTGCAATTTAGACTCAGTGTTAACCCAAAATAGGATCATGTCATCCAAAAAATGGCCATAAAATGTCCAGCAATCTTTGAATTTGGAATTTAACACATATGTATTTTCCCATTCCCATTCTTTTTATTACTGGTTGGTGTTTGTGTTTTTACTATATATATATATATATATATATATATATATATATATATATATATATATATAGATAGATACACATATACACAAACACACACACACACACACACACACACTCACACACACACACACACACACACACACACACACACACACACACACACACACACACACACACACACACACACACACACACACACACACACACACACACACACACACACACACACAAAACAGACTGAGGGTTTAACCAAGTATGTGTGTGACAGCTATGTTCTGGTTTATACATTCATGTGTGCATGAGTGTCATTGAGGTTGGAAGGCCATCAGAGGCCAGAGAAGTGCCATTAATAGGGTAGACAACTGCCATTAAGAGGCTATATAATAGGAGAAAAAAACTGCTGTCTAAGAGTAGGAAGTAATGGTCTCAAAACTGAAAACACACCCTCCTCAACTTAAACAAGCAAATAAGACCCCTAGTGAAGTCCTTCAAAGCTAACTATGAATACATATTAGCTTCCTTTACTAAGGATAGCCACAAGGCATTCTTTAGTTACATCCATAACCTCAAAAGTAAGGCCCATATTTGCAATGAACCTGCAGTTAATGGTACAATATATACAGAACTTCTGGATATAGTAAACCTGCTGACTAACAGGTTCAGAGAATGCTTCACTCACCTGTCCCCACCACATACACCTCAAAGCATCCCTAACACCTGTCCCCACCTAGTGTTTTTGAGGAGCAGGTCTTAAATGCCCTCTCCAAGGCCAAAATCACAGCCTCTATGGGACCAGCCAACAACCCCGGCTGTGTTCTGCATGGGATAAAACAGGAATTAGTATCACTATTGAGCATGCTTTTCAATCACAGCCTAATCACTGGGTTCATCTCAGCAGAATGGAAAACAGCTACTGTCACCTTTTTGCACAAAGCGGGGTGCATCCACAGACCCTGGGAACTACAGACCCATTAGCCTGACCAGCCTTATCTGCAAGTCCATGGAACGAATCATCATAGACCTTAATAAAAAAGATATAGGAAATCTCCAAATGCTTGACCACACCCACTTTGGCTTTGTCAAATGGAGATCATGCCTGTTAAATTTGGTGAAGTTCTTTGAGACAGTAACCAAAGCCCTAGACAAGGGCAAATCTGTGCATATGGCCTGCCTAGACTTAGCCAAGGCCTTTGACACAATCCCCACTTAGGTAACATTAATAAACTTACCCAGCTGGGTATCAACCATATATTGTCAGGTGGGTTGCAAACTGGTTCACCAATAGAACTTATACTGTCAAAATAGGGGACTCCACCTCTTCCAGCAGACCCGTAACCAGTGGTGTTCCACAGGGATCGTTTTTGGGACCCCTACTGTTCAGAATCTACTTCTCTAAAGTACAGGCTAAAACTATTGGACTGTGGCTAACACAGTTTGCTGATGACTGCAAACTGGGAGTGATCATTGAAACCCCCAGCAATGTCAACATACTGCAAGAAGGTCTTACACAGACTAATGACTGGTGCCAAACTCATGGCCTTAAATTTAATGCAAAAAATGCATTATCATTCTCTTTGGAAAGGGTGATGTTTCTGCAAACTACCACATCAATAGCAATACCCTAAGCACACAGTCAATCATGAGAGGTCTGGGCACACAGGTTGACAACAGCCTTAACTTCAATCACCATGTCTCAACAGTGGTAAGAAGGGTATTTTATATTGCTCATTTCATAAGTAAGGGCATTGCCTCCAGAAAAAGAGGTTATAACGCCCTGTACTCTTCCCTCATCAGGCCAATAATAGAGTATAATGCTTCCTTTGCTATGTTCCTTTCCAAACACCTGTAACAATTGTAGAGACCACAAAGCTTCCTTACAAAGAAAATTCAGGGTCTTCAAGATCTGTCTTATGGGACAGACTGAAATCATTGCCACTATACTCTGTGTCATACAGACTATCAGAAGCAAACTGTGCCTTGCATATAGAGCAATCTCTGACCTAGCTTTAATGAAAATGCTGCACATTCGCAAGTCAAATGGCACATGAGTCACTCATTCAAAGGACCATAACCTGGTATGTGACATCAACTGAACCTGCTGGGGAGATAGATTTGTCACACAGAGGTTGCCCCATCTTTAGAACAAGCGTTCTATTCATGTTAAACAAAGCCCCTCATTGTCCCTATTTAAGTGCAGTTTGGACAATTGGATGGGTAACTGGACATTCACTCCATGGGTTCCACCTGTCTCCCTCTTTGACAGCGGTAGTAAGTGCTGATTTTAGTGTCTGCTTGAACCAGACACCCTTGGGAGCATGGGTTGAACTTGCCTAGGCTTGTAACAGCCCTAGGGCCATTAGCCTAGTAACCTCCTATGAGCCTATGATCCTAAAAAGAAAATTATAATTACAAAAATATAATATTCAGTATATCCTCTTTCAGACATACAATTCATATGAGCTCCACTGCTATACATACTTATTGTTATTTAGAATTATGTTTGAATTTTTTGTATTTGCTTTTTAAAATTGAGTGGACAAGCATTAATACAATTGGGAGTATGCTAGATTAGAACCCAGACTCACCTGTATTGCAGCTCTACACATACACCTGCTGCCACAGAAACATTTAAGAAGCAGCTGTATATTTTCATATTCATTTAGTATGTGTGTTAACCATCTCGCAATCCCACTTAGCATGCTTGTGTGTTGGCAGACCATAGGGAATACAATGTATCCATTTTGAAACTGTCTACTTTCTCCTGTCTGCAGGTTTTCTAGATCTGCAGGTGTTGGGGAAGGTTGCTAATGCCGTGCAATGCAGCTTAGCTGGGTTGCGTGATGGAAAGCAAAAGCTGCAACAATGTATCCTTTTTGAAATTGAGAATGTTTGCATCCTGTCTGCAGGTGTTTTGTCTGCTTTGTGTGTGGGCCATTTGTCCAAGTTTGCACAAAGGTAAGTGATACACAAACGTGACAAGAAAACAAACTTGTTTTATCTTTGGGAGCAGTGTTTATTAGGTTAAATCTTTAAAGGACAAATGTGGGACTTGAACCATGATCTACAGACAGTATATACTGTGTGGATTACTGTGTTTAGCAGAAGTGCTAATCACACATGTGATTCACAGGTGTATTGTAGAGGTACATTGCATGACATTTATTGTATATATCTATTTCCTATGTTTGCACTAAGCCATGTGCTATGCAAATAGTGCTATTAAAAAACAAAACAAAAAAAGATATAAAATAAATAACATTACAAAATAGATGTTGTTGTTGTTACTTTGGCTTTTCCCGGTTAGGGATCGCCACAGCAGAACTCCGGTCTGCTAATGATTGGCAGAAGATTTTTACGGTGCCGAGGTTACAGCTCGACGCCCAACCTTCAATGAAGGCACATCCATTTACGCAAGTCTTTTGAACACCATTCGACCGCGGGGAGGACATGCAGACTCCACACAGAAGGTGCTCCAGCTGAGAATCAAACGGGAGAACATCTTGCTGTGAGGCGACAATGCTACTGCTTCACCACCGCAGCTGTCATTACAAAATAGATGTTAGTACACATGAAAGATTTTTACACAAGTCTGGATTTGAAGTCTCACCAGTGATCCTACAAAACACAGTAAGGGTGCCTTATCCCTCTTTGCCACAAAAACAGCTTTGCACCAGGAATGAAAATCATTGTGCATACAAACAAGTTCCAAATCATCCACAATATTAACAAGACATATGACACTTGTACACATCTAATTTCAGATGTAGTGCAGTGAGTGATCACACAACCATTTATTGCTACTGTTTTCAGCAATGCAGCTCTGTCTTATCTTTGTATGGTATTCAGCCTTCTCTTATCTGAGCAGTAATCTGAGACATGCAGTCTGTAAGGCATTGTGTATCATTGTCCTTAAAATGTATGACAGTATTAAATGGCAATAATATGTAGTTTGCAACAAAGAGAGGGGGGTTTGGATATTACTGAACAAAAAGTGAGAAATGTATGTTGCTTACTTACATTTAAAACCTTGATACAATTCCTTCAGCACTTTGTAAGTGTACCCTGGCTGGCTGACACACCAAATGGAGGCAAAGGGGTCTGAATTGCTGTTGTCTTTTTTTCTCCCTACCAGTAATCATTCACAGTTGCCATCCATTAAGAAAAAAAAATTGAGAGAGTGACCACACTATGTTTACATCTGCGAAACAGAGCCAAGAATTTGAGATTCAACAATTCTAATGCATTCACACCTCATTTGCATCTTCCCCATGCTCATAGGCCTGAATCTACAGTATAAAAAGGTAACCATGTAGCTAGGGAACCTGAAGTAGAGGAGAGTGGTATACGTGGATAACACAGAAGAAGATTGCTGTTACTTAGTATTTATCACACAGGAGACTACTGATCTTGATAAAGTATGATTGAATTTTTCAGTTATATACTGGATTTGCTCACATGTAAGTAGGAAATATATATGAGTGTTTATATATATATATATATATATATATATATATATATATATATATATATATATATAGATATATATTAACAAATGCAACTTTTATCTGTATGCACTTCTTAGAAGTTTATTGATGGCATAGGCATTTTTGTCAGGGCATTTTACTTTCTGAGATACCAGCCTTATTAACTTTCATCAAAAGTGTTATTGTTACAACTGTTTTTCTTTACACTCTTCTATGTTATTTCAGTGAAATGTAAATGTCCTATATTGTCAATGACACAGGGGTGTTAGCCTTCTAGGATGGCCCATTGACACATGTAGGGGAGTACTGGGCATAGGTAGAGGTGACTGGTAATTGCATAAAAATGACTGTTTGAGGTAAAAGTGTGCACGTTTTTGGGACAGTTTATTTGAAAGCACATATTGTCATAACAATTGACTGACATGTTATTCGTTGTTTGGTACATGTCATTTGCATGTTGTTTTGGGGGTGAGGGAGCCAAGCTCCATTTCTATGTTGCCACAATCAAGAATGCTTTTACTGAAGTTTGCTTTGCTATTGTTATTCCTTGTTTTGGGTCAAACCTTGGTGTGTGTGTGTGTGTTTGTGTGTGTGTGTGCATGTGTGTGAGACTTTGATATGTTACAACCACATAATCCTGTTTTATATCTGAATATCTGAAGTTTTTTTTGTTTCTCCAGAGAATAATATTGAACAACTAATAATATGTGCTACATCTAAGCAGGACATTTATTTATGTGATATTTATGAGTAGTATCCTTCTGTTCTGCTTATGTCACCTAGGACTATTGCACCCTAGTGTCCCAATCCCTGCAAACCCCCCTTCAGTAACTCAGAGAACAATGTGATTGTAAAAGCCTTTAATCAACATAGTACCTTTCTGCTTGAAAGAGGATGTGGGGATATGTCTGGAAGAATGCAAACTTGGAACCAGATAATGAATGACATCAATGCTGTTGTGGGGCAAAGCAGGACATATAGTCAGGTGTGTCATAGGACCACTGACATGATTTCATTGGCTAGGAGAAGAGCAGCTGCAATGGCTCACGGACAGCTGGCTACCAGGGATCCTGCTACAGAGCCACCACTGACATCAAATAATGAGGTCCTGTCCACTCTCGGGGATCTGGAGAGTTCAGTGGAAAGTGCACAACAGCATATGATTGATGTTGGTGCTCCTGTTTCAGGGAGGACAAGCATCTGGCAGGAGGAGCTTCCAGAATGGCTTGCATATGTCAATTTTTAAAGATTTATTGTATAGTAAAATGCTGAAAGCAATAGTTAAGTTAGTTTAATAGATTTTTTTTGGGGGGACCTATGTGTAGATTGATACAGTTAACAACACATTCTGGTTCATTACACACGGGCTTGGAGTGAATGTGTTATTCAAGTTTCAGTTAAATGTATTGTTAATGGACATATAAAGGCCAAAAAAAATCCCCCCTGTGTTATTGTGATGATGGTGTCCTTACATTTTGCTGAACTTCTTCCATGATCATCCTCCCTAGCAAGTGTGGCATCATATGCACATGGTAAGCTAAAAATTTTATTTCAGTAGTTATGAGCATTTGACAGAAATATGCATTCATCAGTATATGTGAGGTAGGTGTCGGGACTGTGTGTGCATTGCTGTACCGTTTGTGATAGTGGCACCAGTGTTAGTTTGTTAGCATATATTAAACTGTAGCAGTGTAGCTATTAATTTCTTTCCTGACAGTAGAAATGTAGGAATCTTAACACCTGATGTCAGAGTATCAGCAGACTCTAATGATGATGGTGGCCAAACACAGGCACTGTCAGGGAGTGCAGAGGTTGAATCTGACACTGAGGTTGACATTCAGCCATCCCCTGTAATGCCATTGGACACAGCCAGTAGGCATACCTAAATCCATTTCAGTGAGACCTCAGATATTGGACAGGTGGAGGGTGAGACACTTGATCAGGGTAGTGTGGTTACTGTGGCTTCAGTGCCTGTTGACTCTGGCCATAGCCAAATTGTTGGTGAGGTGTCATGCAGGATTGTTATTAGGGATGCTCAGAGTAGGCCTGCTGCCCATCCTCCAGTTGATCTTGGTGTGTGTTTCCTTGCCACTCAATGTATGTTTAGGGCTGTCATGGAGGCACAGGCATGTTCCAATAGGGCCTCCAGGGAAATACTTTGGGTTGTAGATGTGGCACAGGCTGACATGTGTAACTGCCTCCACTGTGTTACCAATTCAGTGGATTGGATGAATGACACATTAGAATGGGTGGTTTCTATGATGGAACGTCTTGCTGGGGGGGGGGGTATCCACATGGACATAGGTTAGTCACATCATCTGATGTTAGCCAACGTGGATGTGCCCAATCATGCTCCTGTGGTGGCACTACTGCTACTGCTCCATTAGTGGTTGAGGTGTCCACACTCAGATATGGCAGGCCATGGGGTCATGGCCCTGGGCATACCTGTGAGAAGAGCTCGTCCAGCAGACATCAATCATGTTCTGGTAGCAGCAGTGCATCTGACTGTGGGGATGGACATGCCCATGCAACTCCTGGCAGAGCCAGTTCTCGGGGTCAGGGATGATGACGATGAACTGTTACCTCTACCATGCAAGGCTCACACCTGTCCGACATATCGAAATGTAGAGCTAGCACAGAGCTTGGTTGTGTTCTTGCAGACAGTCACACACCAAGTTCCCATACCGATACACACACATAACAGTTACATGGGTCATTTGTGAGGCTAACAGCTCATTCTGTCTCAGTGGCCATTTGATACTTTATCCAAATGTCTGCCTGTTTGTCTTTCTTACTCACACACACTCAATATCTTCTGAGTTAGCCTAGGCCTCCTGCACCCCCCCCCCCAACACAACACTCTGTGCAAATGATGACAACTCTGCCATATCCTTGTTTGTTATCTTTTGGATTGAGGGTGCTCTGGATGTAGCTGACTTACTGCTTAGTATATCTGTGTTTGTGATGCTGTTTTGCAAATTGTACTGCCTTCTAACAAGTTTTTGTTCTACATCCATCCCTCCCAACCTCTTAGACCAACAAAACTGGACCAAGCCATAAATACAAGTGTGACAAAGGCCCAACATCGGGGAGAGTTTTCAAAAACTGTGGTATTACAAACTTAGACAGTTGATAGAATAACAGGTTTTGCATTACTATTTTTATGTTTTTTTATGAGGAATATGAAGTCTGAAACTGAAATGTTTGTCATTATTTTCTAGCTTCACTCTTTAATGCTTTACCAGTACAAATGTATGAGGCCAAACTGTGCACATTCAGTGAAAATCTATACATTTTAGATGTATGAATGTGTGAATCTTTCATACACGAGGCCTATTAGTTGATAGAGGACACGTATTCACATAAGTCATTGCTGCCACACCTTGATGTAATTGCTGTAAAAATCATCCACTTCATACTTACTTACAATACTAAGTAACAGTATGCAAGGATATGCATTCCTTTGTATTCCTAGACATTTATTTTTCTATTTCAAGTTCAACACTTACCTTGGAAATCCAGCATTAGCAAGAGTTTTAATTTGGGGCTGAGTCTGCCTGATGCTAGCAGTACACAACCATTAATTACATGGGTAAGTACAGGTTGTGAGAATTGGCTGGCATCAATGTTACTGTATGCATGTGTATAGGATGAAGGTTTTAGCCCCTTAATTGTTGAGTGTGTATCTGTTGCCTCTTAGCTAGTGTGAGAACATATTGTGCATGTCAACATCTGTTTACACCCACAGTGGTTGCTGGTTCCGCCTCCAAGTCTTTTGGGTTTCTAATACCATGACAGGAATAGACCCCATTCCCAAGTCAAGGTATGACTAAAGTTCGTGAAATTAGTATTGTTTCAGTCTTTTACGTCAGCCAATAGGGCTCTTCTCAGCACCTGCAATGTACCCAGATTTGCCTCGTTTTGGAATTCATCTAGTATTGCATGCAGTGGTAGCATATCTAAGTATGAATGCAAATCCTTTTTATTAGAACTATTGCTCCTACTATTATTGGAGCTGTCTAGATATCTTTCCTCCCCTTTTGCAGTGTGAAGCTATTAATTGTCAGTGGTGGGAATGCTGTTGCATCTGAGTATACAGTGAGGCAGCTTCTCTAAACACGCCTATAGTATGCAGTGAATATGTCTGTGTTAGCAGTGGTAAAGCAATTATGCCTGTTTCTGTAGTGAGGCAGTCTCTCTCAAGATATTTATAGCATGCAGCTGTTATGTCTGTGTTAGCAGTGGTAAAGCAGTTTCTCCCTTTTCAGTGGTGAGGCAACCTCTGCAAACATTTACAGCATGCAGCTGGCTACTTCTTTGCTAGGAATGGTAAAACAGCCACACGCATTTCTGCATTAAAACAATGTCTGCAAATATGTCTGCAGTATGCAGCCGGTACTTATGGGTTAGTAGTGGTAAAGCAGTCACACCTGCTTTTGCAATTAAGGTAGCCTATGCAAAAATGTCAATAGTATGTTGTTTGCACTTCAGTTTTATTTGTGGTAAAACTAGTCACACATGTTTCATTAGGGAAGTAGCCTATTAACATCTTACTGGTATGTAGATGGCACTCTTGTGCTGGCAGCAGTGTACCCGAACCTGCAGGGTCTGCGGCTGGTGCTTCTGCACCCTCAGACTGTGAAGCTGATATACTTTTATCTCCATCTGATGCTGCTCTAATGCCTCCATTTACTGTGCCTTCAGCTTGTATCTGTGCCAGGTGCTACTACTGCTGCTTAACAAAAAAAAGTATGGAATCCTTCATGAATCTGTATGCCATCCTTGCTCAGGGGCCATGCTAATCTTCTCTGTATCATTCTAATTTTAGTATATGTGCTGCCAAACTGCCAAACTATTATAACTACTACACAAAGCAGCACACAGAGTTAATTCTCTTTTCTTTCAGGAACAACCAGAACAATTAGTGACAGCAGAGAGCAGAGGTGTTTGTACCTTTTGACTATTTTACAGAACCCATTTACCTTCCATGTGCAGAGCATTGTACTCTTAACTGCCAAGCTGTACTACTTCTAAAGTTTCCAGTCTAACAGACATGCCATCTAGTAAAATGCCTGGCACTCATACTGAACTGGCATCCATTCTAAACATTTCACAGAAAACTATTACAAAATACTAAGGAACAGGAAAGGCTCTGCTTTGGTACATCAGATTGGTTTTA
Source organism: Protopterus annectens (assembly GCF_019279795.1). NCBI lineage: Eukaryota > Metazoa > Chordata > Ceratodontiformes > Protopteridae > Protopterus > Protopterus annectens. The sequence continues at coordinate 1,919,980,572 of NC_056739.1, forward strand.
TTTTTTATAGTAAAAACAGACAAATGAAAGATAGATCCACAGATCAATTAATTATCTTGACCTGTTCTGACCAAAAGCTTGCTTAATCATGCTGATTCAGTTCTTTTCTGCTCATTCCTGCATACTGGTTCCCAATTATGGTGAATGTAATGGTGTGTAAAATGGTTTCCCCAGAGTTGTTCTTGTCCATTAGTAACAGACATTGATTACATTTCAAATGTATTTCAGGGAATAATAAAAAGCAACAGAAGGGCTAGATCAATTTGACAAACTAGCTATCAATCAAAAGCTAGTGCTACCAGCCCCTAGGGGCCTATAAACATTAAAAAGCCTGCACTTAATAACAGTCATATGACATATCTGTTAAAAGCAACAAAGAGATATTATGGCTAATCCATATGATTGAAACTACTCGTAAAACATCAGCATAAGTAAATGAGTCTGGCAGAACTGCTTACTTTTTTAACTAGTTCTTTACACTAATCATTAGAATGTTTATAGGTATTGTTCAACAGCCAGATAAATTAACATGCGATAACCTAGAAGGAAAAGAACCAGTAAATGCGGTGTACCCTTCAGAGTTTGACATTTAGGAGACCAGCAGGATTTTCAGGCACATGAGCCGATGGTGTTTGCATGCAGTTCATAAAATGTTAGATTGAATGAAACTTGATGAAGGATGTTTATTCTCATAGAGAGTGACAGCAACTATAAAACATGACATAAGAGAAGAGCACTCCCATTTTACTGATGTTAGTAACCTCAATTTTCTTTTTAGTATTTTTTCCTCAACAAATAATAGTTTTTCATTGATATTTTATCCTGTTGAGTGGAATATTATGATATATCAACAGGATGGATTTATGTTTTTTTGTATTGTTGAGTAAAAAGAAGTAAAAAAAAAGCCACCTCCTCTCAACTCTATTATACGCAGCACCAATCTTTACCTAAATCAGACAATGTGACCTAGACAAACTAGAATCATGCAACAATAAAATAGCCAAGTTTGCTGCTAACTCTACCTATAGAACCCATCACTGTGCTGCACTAAAAGAACTTAAATGGCTTGAGCTACCACAGCTACTTAACTATCACCAGCTGGGCACAGCTACAGCATTCTCAAATATCGTGAAAAAAACACTCATTATCCAACCTACTTACTGTCCATACTGCAAACAGATACCTAAGATCCAGTGAAACATCTCTCCTCTCCATCACCAAGGCTAACAATAATGCAGGGAAAGCGCTCTACTCCCACACTGTTGCCAGAAATTGGAACTCTTTTCCCCTATCCGTGACCACTGCCCCCTCCACATCCATATTCAAAAACTTCCTCAAATCACACCTTCCTAGTACCTGGTTATGCCCTTGTATCACATAACCCTACCCATACTACTATTAACTCCCCAAACTCCTCTCTGATCACATGCTGGATCTCTGATCCCCTGTCCGCTTGGTCATCTGAAAGGGTACTTTTAACGTAGAATCTTACTTGATATATTTTCTTCTCTTACCAATGTATAACTGACATTGTCTTTTTACCAATGTTTTATATGTTCTTTTACCTGGAGTGTTTTATTAATTTCTTGTTATATTATTATGCTTAGCATATATGATAAAACCTGTTTTGTGTATTATGCTGGATGTACTGTAAGTGACATTGTCTTTTACCTATGTTCTATATCTTCTTTTACCATGAGTGTTTTATTAATTTCTTGTTATATTACTATGCTTAACATACATGATGTAACCTTTTTTGTGTATTATGCTGGATGTACTGTATTTGTATAACTTGATGCTGGAGCTTTTCTCCCCGGGCCTCCGCTGAAAATGGACCTGGTCCAGTCGGAATTTCCCGGTTAACAAATGTAAAATAAATAATAAATAAATAAATAAATAAATAAAATAAAAAGAAGTGGTTCATTTTGCAGACTACTGATTGTTCCCATTTCTCTGTACTTATGTAACCGTGGAGTCACTATGTAGAAGTAGCAAGAGGTATTGGGTGCAATGACCAAGATAGAAGGGTACAGAGTGGCTTTAGCCATGCAAAAAAAAAAGTCTGTTCCAATGATCTTTGTGTTAGTTTGGTATCTACTTTATTTTGTGGGTTTGACAGCTTTGTATGAGAAGAGACACATTTCTTTGGATTGAGTTGCCAGGGAAGGTCATGATTCATCCAGTGGTTATCAAAGATATAAGACTCAACTACTGGTCCCATGAACCAGAGTAGATGGGATAGGGCGTGAGGAGAAGCTTGCTCAATTTTCACCCCATAAGCTAAAGAACAAGATCATTTATGGCCAGAGACAGCTAATGGAGGAGAAACAAGTAAATAAAAAATAACTGCAATGATAAAGCATTCTATTTTGTATAAGGAAAAAGGTTTGCCAGGTTATACCCCATTTTTAATCCAGGTGTCCATGACTTCTTTGTGGCTATATTAGAGAGTGAGAATTAACTGGTTTTATAGACAATACCATAGTCAATCTATGGGTACCTCGTACTGCTGAGTTCATACTTACTGTTTTTTTTTAACTTTTTTCTGTAGTATTTGCTTTTTTTTTAAGCATGTTCCTTGAAATGAAGGCTTAGAGACTTATGTGTGTGTGTGTGTGTGTGTGTGTGTGTGTGTGTGTGTGTGTGTGTGTGTGTGTGTGTGTGTGTGTGTGTGTGTGTGTGTGTGTCTGCATGTGTGTGTGTGTGTGTGTGTGTGTGTGCGTGTGTGCGTGTGTGCATGTGTGCGTGTGTGTGTGTGTCTGTTTATGTATGTGTGTGCAATTAGCAAACATTGGTAAATGCACAACCACCTATTGTCTTGACAGACAGACATACATATAAAAAATGGCTATTACTAGCCAGTCACTCAGCTTTAGTGAGAAGAAAAAAAAAATTGTTCTTCAGCTCCATTTGAACTGGATTTATAAAATGTATATTACTCAGAATAAATAGTGTAGCAGAGTGGTGTTTGTGTGTGTGTGTGTGTGTGTGTGTGTGTGTGTGTGTGTGTGTGTGTGTGTGACTTATGCCTCTTCTGGGGCAAAAAACTAAAGTGAGCTAAATCACTCTAGCCTTTTTAATTTTTTTTTTGCTGCATTTTTATTTTTCTTCTCACATACAACTATCAACTGGACACAGTACCTTTCCTAGTTCACCAGGTCTACTTACCCTTCCTTACTGCCCTAGACTTACTTGATTAGGGTTTGAGCCACCAAGGACATTGAGGACTCCTGGGACAGCATCATACTGCTGCTATCGGAGTGTTTTTTTTTCCTATTTGTCTCCCTGCTCACCCTTGGGTGCTCTTGTGCTAACCCAGGGAGTGACATACAATGTTCTCTGTGGAGTTTCAGACATACCTTCAAATGACCTCAGCAGTAGCCCTGACCCCTACTGTAGATATGCCTTGTGCTTCCCTAGCCTCCATGAGGGACAACACAAAGATGTGTCTGAGAATGTGTGCCACCGAAGGACTGACATGTCCATTCACCCATGCCAGCATCCTAGACACCCAAGCTGCTAATTGAATCAGGGGGATCATTTGGGCTGTTGTCCAGGCTTTACCCCCATGACAAGGCACTGGTGATGTCTTTATAGATTTAAATTTTTAGTTTTATTACCTTTTTATCTACATGCACCCACTAGCCAGAAGTGACTGTTTTCAGGGGTAACTCTTGATCATTGTCTTTTTAAATGACTTGCTTAAAGTTACTGAGTTTGTATAAACTGAGAATCAAATCACACAATAGCTCAGGCCAAAGCTCTTTAGCAACTAATGGCCTGTAACCCCTTTAGTGTATTATTATGCTTGACTGGCAAATGTTTCTGCGGATTGAGAAGTGAAGCCAGAGAGAGAGAGAGAGAGAGAGAGAGAAAGTTGGAGAGATGGCTTCAGCTTTTAATTACCTTCTGGTTCCAGTTGCCATATCTGCCATTGAGATGAGTTCTTACTATGCCATATCAGTAATCATCCTTGAGTTATGGCAATCTCCCAAGAAGTAGCAGCTTGGCTTTAATGACCCTTATAATGACATTACCTTTTTCAGATGTCTATACTGGGACACTGCAGATTTAGTTAATTTATGATATCACAATGTGACATTACCAAGACTATATGTGATTTCTGAGGTGGCAAAAATTATGAGCAGAATAATGATACAGTTGGATGGATAGCAATCGGAAAGCATTCCATATAAACTACAGGCTGGTGGGCATCTGCACTGATGTCAGAAACTAAAGGCTTCATCTCTCCTGCAGTAAGATATTTGGAGGCCAAAGGGGATCATTCAGCTACCAGTGCAAACAGACTGAATGAAATGTAGCACAAACTTTCTTCCTTCCTCTTTTTGTCCTCTTTCCGTTCTTTTCTTCTTTTCTTTATTGCACTTTTATTTACATTTATTCATCATATAACATAAATTCACACAAAATATTCTCCAGCCACATATTTGTATCAGTTAAAAATGCTAATAATCATCACAATGAATCTGAAAACAATATACATATAACATCCATCATAACTCAGATAATAAATTCACCTCTATTGGCACATTCTGTCACTATGACTGAGATAATAGGATCTGAAGTGGCTCTGCTGGACAGAGGCACAGGGAACTAATGGCTCTGCTGGTCAGAGGAACATGGAGCTAATCTAAGGGGGTGGCAAAAGCCAACACACTCTGGCTAGGCTTATAAATGCCCTTGGGCAGATAGCCTAGTACTTACCTATGAACCTATGAACTTATGATCAAGTTCTGCAGTCCCTGTAGGTCCCTCCTACTCATGTTGCTTTACCTATGACACTACTCTTTCCCAGAATGTGGTATACTCATATCTGCTGCATTATGGCAACCAGTTTGTACCCAAATATTAGCCCGAGATGATTCATGAGATACTGGAGCTTGCTCAAGCAAAAGGGCAACATATGGGATCATAGGTGTTCATTAGGGCAACAACCACAAGAGTCTTGTTAAGCCTAGCCATGCATCCCAAATCTCTGACAAATTCTGGTACCCTTGATAAGTGTAAGCAGGGGCTAGTGAGGTGAAACATTTATAAGCAGGGGCCTGGGAGATGAACCATTTACAGGCTACCTGTGCCCATTAGAGACACAGGAGGCAAACCAGGGATGAATTTCCTGCTCCACATCCAATTGTCCAAGTTACACTTGAAATCAATTAGGGAGGAACCCTACCCCACATGGATAGGGAGCCTGTTCCAGAGAAGGTGTAGTCTCTGGGATACATACTGTCTCTCCAGCAGGTGCTATTTCTATCAAAGACAAGGTTTAAGTCTTTTGAGTGGGTAATTCTGGTGATATTTGTTTTGTGGATATACAGGAGGTCCATCAGAGTGGGGTCTGACAATGCTTGTATGCCTGGCATAGATCCCCCCTCAACAGCCTGTAGGAGACAGAATACATGGATAGGGCCATGAACTGGTCTGCATAGGACATGTTACTTACACCCTGTATTCTTTCAGTGAGGAACCTCTGTGGACATTCCATGCCTGGTTAGGTACATACCAAAGGAGGCACTGTACTTAATGATAGGTCTGATGAATGCCAAATTCAGAGTAACAATGACTTCCTTAGGCCTAGATTCTGTACCTTTGTTTATAAGTTGCACAACATCGGGAGCCAGAATCCACCACATAACACAAACACTCAGGTCACTCCAGAACAAGTACAAATATGACTCTGTCATTGTTCATATTGGTGTGAATGACCTGAGATGTACCTCCCTGAATTACATGAAAAGAGGCATGGAAGAGCTCTCTGATCATATAGCCCAGGTGGGTATGACCCTGACCCTGAGTGGCATCCTACCCTCACCAAGAATGATACCTCAGTATAAAAAAAAATGATCAATTTCAACAATTGGCTAAGCTTCTGGTGTCATTCAAAGGGGATCCAGTGTCTGTCAGCCTGGGATGACATGCTCGACAAGCCGCGTTGCTTCACAAGATACAGCTTGCACCTGTCACCCCTTGGCTTTCGAATACTGGCCAAGGCTCTTGCTGCCCCCATAGTGCCTTTTTTAGACAGGGCTCAAAATTCAAACCCACCACCGTAAACAGCACAAGTAAAAAAAATGAGGGTTATGCTACTCAACACCAGGAGTTTAAATCTCAAAATGCATGCACTCGAAGCACTCCTAAGTATGGAAAATGTCGACATCTGTGCAGTAACTGAAACCTGGTTCAAGGCTCCAGAGAGCACTCCAGCACTACTGGGCTACAACTCATACCACACATTTCGGCCACAGAACACGGACCGAAACACAGAACGAGGGGGTGTATCCATATTCATCAAGGATACTCACACCTCCAGGATAGTGGCACAGCATAACTCTGAGATCATCCATGTGCAACTAACATTGGGCAAATCTGCAATGCAAATTGTGGCCTGCTACAGATCACCCTCCATAACCCAGGACCACCACTCCGCCTTTCTGGAGACACTGGAAAACATGAAGATCCTACCGAACACCCTGATATTGGGCAATTTCAATTACCCTGCCATTAACTGGGAAAACTACTTGAGTACAAACTCCCAGGCTCAGCGCTTCCTGGAATTTACCAACTCAAATGCCCTGGATCAGCTGGTAAACTCTCCTACCAGAGGCCACAACATATTGGACCTGGTCATCACCAACATGGGCGACAGGTGTTCTGTACCAGAGGTCAACCCGTCACTGGTTAGATCAGACCATAAACTAATCACTCTGGATGTCCACACCCCACCACCACCCCAACCAAGGAAACCACAGTGAAAAACTTTTCTAAAGCAAACTTCACCTTATATAAGGCAGAGGTGGTAAGTTTCACAGCCCCCACGCTAAAGGATAACACTGCCCAAGATGCAGAATCCTTTACAATTGCACTCTATGAGCACCTACAAGGATGCATGGATTGTGCCATCCCTAGCAAGACCAAGACTCACTCCTCTAAGAGAAGGAAACCAGTCTGGTGGACCCCTGCCATAAACAAGTTATACAACAGAAGGAGGAAACTAGTTCAGAAAAAAAGCAAATTCCAAGAAGGAAAGACATCCCTGATCAGTATCAGTAAGAAACTAAGGTCCCTCATAAAATCATCCAAGGCTAACTTCTAAAGAAAAATAGCCAAGGATTTGAAAAATAACCACAAAGCCTTCTTTAGCTATGTCAAGAATCTAAGTGGCAACTTGCAAATATGCTCTGAGCTAGTGCAAAATAGCACAAAATATACTGAACCTACTGATATTGCCAACATCCTGGCAGATAGATTCAGTGCAAACTTCACCTCCCTCTCACCTTCAAAAGGGCCCACAACAGTACCGGAAAAGTATAGTGTCCCATAAATCACAGAAGCACAGGTGAAAACAGCCCTTTCAAAAGCCAAAAACACAGCATCAATGGGGCCAGATGGTGCCACAGGCTGCGTCTTGCATGAACTACAGAATGAAGTAACCCCCCACCTAAACACACTGTTCAACCTCAGCCTCTCCACAGACTATGTGCCCATAGAATGGGGCACAGCAACAGTTATTCTGCTCCACAAAGGAGGGGCCACAACTGACCCTGGTAACTATTGCCCCATAAGCCTAACTAGCCTGGTCTGCAAGGCTATGGAGCACATCATCATGGAACTCATTAACAAAGACATTGGGAACCTCCAAACACTTGGCCCGACCCAGTTCGGTTTTGTTAAGGGCAGATCATGCCTACTAAACCTGGTTGACTTCTTCGAGACAGTCACCAAGGCCATAGATGAGGGAAAGGTGGTTCACACAGCCTACCCTGATCTTGCCAAGGAGTTTGACACCATTCCTCACTCGGGTATTATAAAAAAACTCACCAGCCTGAACATAAACCCCTACGTCACAAGATGGGTTGCCAACTGGCTTACAGACAGAACTCACACGGTAAGAATAGCGGGCTCCAGGTCCAACTTTAAATGAGTCACAATTGGTGTCCCGCAATGCTCGGTTCTGGAACCCCTACTGTTCAGCATATATTTCTCAGAAGTACAGGCAAACATAGGAGGACTATGGCTAACCAAGTTTGCCGATGACTGCAAACTGGGAGCCATAACTGACTCTCCGGCTGACACGGACATCCTTCAAAAAGGCCTTACTGACACCTGGCCTCAAGCTAAATGCCAAAAAATGCATAGACATCCCGTTTGGGAAAAACAAAACACCCACAAATTACCACATAGGCAGCAGCCCCCTTAATACAGAAGAGGTAATAAGAGATCTGGGGACCCAGGTAGACATATCCAAAACCCATAAGTAACACAAAAAATACAACCACATTCAGGAGCCAGGCAACTGCAAAAAGTGTTTAATGTCTTCTGGTACCTCGACTATACAAGCCTTCACAGGAATGAATTCATGACATTCAGCAGTATATTTTATAAGAGCATCAAATAAATAATTAATCAATTAAGAATATTCAAAATAGTTTTTAAAGAACCATGATAGCCTCCATAGTCAAATGGTTAAAACTACAAAGTAAGATTAATTTCCAAATTCAAGCCTCTAGGGGCAAGTGTGCCAAAATTCAATATAAATCTGCTTTCTAAATTCAACAGCTGTTGAGAAACATTTCCAGTATTCTTGCCGTCAGGTTTAGCTAACACACAAAAACAAAATGACTCAATCAATCCCCCATGAATTGTATTGAAATGTTCCTAAATAGGGTTATCCAACCTACAGTTCCTCACATCACCTAGGTGCTCAAGAATCCGTATTTTTATTTTCCGTTTTGTTTGACCTATATACCATTTAGGTGGTGTACAGCCACAACTCACAATATATACAACACCACAACATACACAGTTAAAACTATCTGTTGCACATATTTTACACCATTTATTATGTCACCTGAAAGATTTTTCACTTTTGAACATACTTTACACTTTCCACACTTAAACATACCAATCTGTTCTTCCAGAGACCTAATGTTATACTTTAAACTAAGCATTTCTTTTAAATTAGGGTACCTTTCATAAGAAAAGGTGACCTTTTTAGGAAACAAATGCCCCACTTCATCGCTAGAACAAACAATGGCTCATAAATTATCCACAACACTTTTTAACACTTGTGAGAAGGGAGAAAACTTTGTTACAAAGAATATTTTCTGACCAGTATTGTCCCCATAATAAGAAGCCGTAGACCTACTCAAACTATGAACAGGTCTACCATCAACTTGGTCACCATTCTTAACCAACTTGTTTTCACCCCTCTTAATAGAAATTTCAGAATACCCACAAGCCACAAGTCTTTCTTTAACATCATAAAATTCTTGTTTTAAAAGATGATTTTCAGAAGTGTGCTCAAAAATACGCTTCAATTCACCAAATGGGACAGCCTCTATAAGGTGAGGTGGGTGTGCACTACTGGCATACAAAAAATTATTAGTAGCTGTTTTTCCTAAAAGGTCTATACTGAACCCTATTATAAGTATCTAAGTACAACTCAATGTCCAAAAATTGTATAGCATTCACGTTCACATGAAAGGTAAATTCTAAGCCAAACTTATTATGATTTAATACATCAACAAATTTACCAAATTCTAAAGTGTTGCCTTTACATATAAAAATCAAATCATCTATATATCTACGATATAGAGTGACTGATTTGTGAAAAAATTCCAGAGTGTACATAAAACTTGTTTCAAAATAGGACATAAACAAGATAGCATAAGTTGGGGCAAAATTAGCCCCCATTGCTGTACCTTCTTTCTGTAGGAAAACTTTTTTCTCACATAAAAAATAATTATGGGTAAGAGCAAATTCAAGCAGCAAAATAATTAAGGACAAACGTGGTCCTTCTCCCAAAATTTTGCTGATAGCTTCTAAGCCTCAGGAAGTCTTAATACTCATGTAGAGGGCCTTAACATTAACTGTGGCCCAGTAATAATCTCTACCCCATTCCAGATTTTTTACCAATTTACAAAAATCATTTGTATTCTCAATGTGTGAAATAACATTAACCAGCTCTTTCTTTAGAAGACTATCCAACAAAATCCCAACATGTTCTAAAAAACCACCACAATAGGAAACAATAGGTCGGCCAGGAGGATCCATCATGTTTTTATGGATTTTGGGAAGTGCATAAAAAATGGATCTTTAGGAACAGGAATAAACAAATTCCTCACATCTTTCTGAGTTAAAAAACCCAGTATCTCACCCCTTTCTAATAACTCTAGAAGGGCCTCATTAAAATCAGAGACTGGATTATTACACAGCTCAGTATACGTATGTTAATCAGATAACAAATCAAATACCATTTTTAGATAATGAAACTTCCCCATTATCACCCAATTTCCCCCTTTATCAGCTTGAAAAAACACATATTTGTCAGTTACACTTCTCATTTCTTAATTCAACATACTCAGCCTCAACTTTTTTACACACAGCATTTTCAAAAATGTTCAGAGACATCGATTTTTTAGGTGGATAAAAAGTACACTTGCTGGGTAGCAAAGGTATAACAAACTTACCATAACCAGTGAAAAAACGGCTTGTACCAGAGTCAAAGGAAGCAGCATCAATAGAATCAACATCCGCAACTTCACTTTCAGAATTTTCATAATCATAAATAGAAAGTTCTAGAAGAGATTCATCCAAACTAGTGTTACCATTCAAAGCTACGGTATTAGAAGCATTTTGTGTGCTAAAAAAGGCTTTCAAGTGAAATTTTCGACAAACACACTTGATATCTAGTAAAAATGTCAGCTAATGCAGGAAATTTCGTAGGGACAAATTTGCTACCCTTCAGTAACACTTTTTGCATTTCAAATGTAAGACTAAGATCACTTAAATTCACTACATGTAAATCAGAGACACTCACATTATCAATAATAGAAAGTCCCAACCTAGAATGGAGAAAAACTTCATTAGAAAAAGTCCGTAATTCAATATTTTCTATTCTGACCCTTTGCTCTGCCCTTCCGTTTATTGTTCTCTCGAAAATTACCTCTATTCTGTTGTTCTGTGTCAGTTGACGCTTCCAGTTCATCAGCCAGATCTACAGTCTCAAAGGAGACGCTTTTTTTGCTGGCAGTAGTATCAGATGAAGAAACTGAAGAGTCACGTCCACTACGGGAACTTGTTTCCACATTTCTAGCTAGGAACCTACCATTCTTATGTTAACGCTGCCAAGAGTAAACCAAATCATATTTAAAGTCATTAATGTCTCTATTTAGCTTCTTCTTCTTTCTCTGGATAACTTTGTTTTCAACTTTAACCACTTCATCTTTAATGTCCTTCATAGTGGCATTAAAATTCTCACTGGAAAAATCTTTTAGTAAAGTCTCTTGTACCTCTGCAGTCTGAAGTTGAATAGCCCCAAGAGCCTTCTGATTTCACTTAATAAGAATTTTCAGCCAACCCAATGTGCACTGAAGTAAAACGGCTTTCCATTCATCAAGAAACTCCTTCTCATCTTCCCCAAATCAGAAAGCAGGTAATTTGTCTACACAAAGACCTCTAGGTGTCACCGATAGGCTCACATATTTTTCTAAAAGACGAGTATCATAGAATAAGGAAGTTTCCTTAATCATTAGTCTTTTCAACTCGTCATACCTTTTATCAAATGTATCATTGCCAGAAAACGACCATGGATCAAACCGAGCCAACTTGTCTTCCCTTTCATGCAGTAAGTTGGCAAAAAGAAAACCATTAACATTTATTTCAATATTCGCCATCACTGGAAACGCCATAGCTCCTTCCATAGACATATCCAAAACCCATAAGTAATACAAAAAACACAACCACATTCAGGAGCTAGGCAACTGCAAAAAGTATTTAATGTCTTCTGGTACCCAGAACCAGGACCCAGGTAGATAGTAATCTCTCCTTTGACAATCATATTGCCAAAGTAGTTAGGAAATCCTTCTATGTGGCCCATCTAATTACTAAGGGGTTCGCATCTAGAAATAAAGAGGTTATAGTGCCCCTCTACTCGTCACTCATCAGACCCATCATAGAGTACAATGCCCCATTTGGGATGTACCTCACAAGACACTTCCAACAGATGGAAAGACCACAAAAGCACCTCACCAGGAGGATTACTGGCCTCAAACATATGTCCTATGCAGCCCGACTGAAAAAACTCTGGCTGTACTCAGTGGCATATCGCTTACCCAGAGGTGATCTCTGCCTGACTTACAAAGCCATGTCCAACTCAGAATTGATGGACATGCTCCACCTAAAGAAATCCAAGTCACTGCGAGCCATGCGCTCTAGTGAGCTAAACCTCACCACAACAATAAATAGAACATGCTGGAGGGATAGATTCCTGTCACAGAGACTCCCCATGCTTTGGAACAAAATTCTTAACTACATTAGGCAGAGCCCCTCACTAACACTCTTCAAGAGAAGCCTTGACGAGTGGATGGGTAACAGAAAATACACCCCTGGGATCACTTCATTGGCTCTACTTGACAGAGGCTCAGTTAACTAATCAATGGGGCAGCAAAAGCCGTCACACTCTGGCTAGGCTTAAAAATGCCCACGGGCAGATAGCCTAGTACCTACCTATGAACCTATGAACATAGAATGATTTCCTCACTACTGCAGACACATTATTGTCAAAGGCTAGATTACTGTCTATGTCTGTCCTCAAGTCATGAATACTGGGTCAACTCTTAGGGGTGTGCTGTTTCAGCTCTTCCTGGAGAATGTTTGTGTTGGTGGGTAATTCAATGACAGCTCTTAATTTGTAAACATCTGCAAATGTAGTCATCCAGAGGCCATTGATGTTGGCCTTGTCTTCAGAGAAGTAAATACCAAAAAGGAGTGGTTGCAGGACTGATACCTGAGGGATTCCACTTGTGACTTGCCTCTTTGTAGAGGTGTACTCCCCAATTCTAACTTCCTAAGTCCTGTCTGTGAGTCAACTGGCTATCCACTGAGCTACATAAGGGTTTGCACCTAACCTCTTTAAGTTTGTCAGCAATGCCCGAATGAGGAATTGTGTCAAGTGCCTTGGTCAGGTCATGGTAGGCAGTGTGAACCATTTTGCTCTCATCCATTGCTCTTGTTATCTTCTCAAAGAAGTACACCAGGTTGAGTAGGCATGCCCTGCCCTTGATGAAACCAAATTGTGTTGGGTCCAGTGTCTGGAGATTTCCTATGTCATTATTGATCAGTTCAATGATAATTCTTTCCATGGCTTAGCATATGATACTAGTGAGACTTATGGGTCTGTAGTTTCCAGGATGTGAAGATGGCCCACCTTTGTGCAGAGGGATGGCAATTGCTGTTCTCCATTCATGAGGCATGAAGCCTGTTTGGTGGCTACAGTTAAATATCCATTCCATTGGGCCTGATAGATGATGTTTCATGCTATTTAGAATGCATCTTGGGATATTGTCTGGGCCCATTATTGCAGTGTTCTTGCCCTTAGAGAGAGCATTAAGGACCTGTTCCCTAGTGATAGCAGGGGAGTTATATTTGATAGTATTTCCTGAGGGAAGGTTGATGAGAAGAGAGGGGTAAAGTTGGAGATGAATTTGTTGGCCAGTAGGTTTGCTATATCTTCTAGCTCAGTATGGGTGACTCCATTTACAATGAGCTCTGCACACAATTGCGTATTGCCTTTGAAGTTGCAGACATACCTAAAGAATGCCTTGTGGTGGCCCTTGGCCTGGGAGGCCAAATTTACCTCAAATTTGCTTTGGTAGACTTTATTTGGCCTTTGAGTTGTTTGTTTAGTTTGCTGAGTGTACTTTGATCCTGCTGGGTGCTGCATTTTCTAATTTTTGCCATGGTTTTCTTCCTCCTGTTATATAGCCTATTGATTTTGTGATTCCACCAGGGTGGCTTGTTTTTTGTGTTAGTTCTGTTCTTATTCCTGGTGGGTACAGCTGCCTCTATGCAGCTATTAACATGCTTGTATAGAGTTTCTGTGAACAGTTCTGCATAGGTAGCAGTGTTTTCAGGGTTTACGGGGCTTGAAATTTTGCCAGGTTATCACTTAATAATAAGAAATTAAGCTTAGAGTAGTTCCTGAATATTACTGGGTTATCTGGGGTTCCAGGTTTTATTTTTACTTCAAAGGAGACCATTTAATGGTCTGACCTTACCAGAAAAGACATTAGACTAGAGGGTGTGTAGCACTCTCCCATATTAGTAAGGGCCAGATCCAGTAAGGTTGCACCCCTTGTTGATGTATTGACAATCTGGTCCAGGGAGTTTGTGTTTACAAAATCCAGGAAACTCTGTGCCTGTATGTTTGATGTCATATATGATTCCCAGTTAATAGTTGGTTAATTAAAGTCACCCGTGAATATCCTATTGGGTTGGATGGAGAGTGTTTCCAATAAGTTTAAATAGACTGTATAAGTTTCCTGGGTTATAGAGGGGGACCTATAGCTTGCAAGGAAGTGGTATTGGATTTTGCCCATGGTGATTTGAACATGGAAAAGCTGAAGTTCATTGGCTTGTTTGACTAGCCTTGAGGTATATTTATTTTTGATGTAAATCGAGACACCTCCACCTTTAGTCTCTGTCTGTGTAGTAGACCTACAGATGGATGCATCTCACAATTCCCACATGCCATAGCATGGAATGTCTTTCCTCTGCCATACTGCAGCCTACAGTTGTGTGACTGTTACATAAATGTGCATGTGTTGTGATGCAAAATGATTGAGTCACTATTTGTCATTCATATGTAAAATTATAAATGCTGCATACCAGAGGCACCTTTCAGCTAATTGATGCTACATATGTTAGTGTTCATTTCTGTCATGATGGTACATCAAGCATGCAAAAGCATACTGTGCTCTCTCACACCAATATACTTGGTGGCATAAGGGCCCATTTTGCATCCCTGGTACATTGCTTATTGTTCATGTAATTCATAGACATTTTTTGACATTCTGAATCTCAGTGGGTGTGCAGCACACAATCATGTTATTTAAATCCAACTAGCATGAACGCGCACTCCTTTTGTACATATAACACTCAGGTTCTAACCACAAGATCATACAATTTGGCTTGAAACTTATCATTGCGCAGTAAAAACACTTGGTACTTGTGCCTAGCATTCCATTTACCAGTAATGGAAGCCCTATTCTAGAGGCATAGCTGGCTCAACAAGCACCATGTTCTGGTACCAAGAACTAGCACCCCCACCCCCTCAGCTCTTCAACCAAATAGCAAAAAAAAAAAAAAAAAAAAGAAAGAAAGGACAAACGCCCTCCTTTCTCTCATTACTTTACTCAAAATAAAATCTTTATTCCCTGCATGGAACAGTACAGCGCTCATGATTTAGTTAAAAACAACACATTTCTGTCTCTTAAACTGTAGCAAACTACTAGTACAATGTAGCACACAGTTGCTACATTTTATACTCTGCATAGAGCACAACACCGCTCGAGATTTACCATAACAAAAAAATGAAAAAGAAATTTAAAATGCAGCTGTTACAGTTTAGACCATATACTGAGTGCTACATTGCTCAGGATCGATGCAAATGAAATACCAGCATTTAGAAACAAGAATGCATGAAACAGCAGTCAGGATTGGCCAATCACAACTCCCCAGCATTTTCCAACTGGTGCAGTTGCCCCCTTCGCCCCGCCCTAGCTATACTACTGATATACATATAGGCATCCTACTAAAGGGTTCTACTGTCTGGCCACATTCTTTTAACGGTACCTCATGGACCTGTTTTACTGCATAATTTTGCGTAAAGTAGTGACATTATTGTACTGTTCATTATGTCACGCATTTGTCTGATGTGGCTTCTTCCTGTTTGTTTTACAGCCACTGTTCATAAAAAGAAACTCAGCTTCATGTCACAAGAGACTGAAGAGCTTTTTTAGGACAGCTGGAGGGAGAGGATCTTCATGACTGACATTTTGTTATAAATTCCACTAGGTTTTTTCCCTATTGTATCTCTCACCATGTCCCCCAAACACAGCCCTAGGTATTTGGGGAACTCCACTAAACTTATCTCACCTATTCCACCTTTCTCCTTCTCCTTTTTTAATCTTACTAGAACTATCTTTTTGTTGTTTCACCCAAGTCCTGCCACATCTTTAAATATCTCAGATGTGTCTCTTATAGTTCCTATTGCTGCAGCCACATCCTCTGACATTAACATGCAGTCATCTGCATATAACACAAACTGAGATTTTATCTGCTCCTTTTCTTCAGGGATCGCAAATTGTGTTTGGCTTCTACTGCAGGCTCTTCAATCACAAATGGAAAAGACCTAAGGATAGTGGACTTCCTGTCTTGTTCCTCACTCTGTCCTTATCTGCTCAGATACTGCTCCATTTATGAATATTTTGTTTTCTGGGTCTTGGTTTATGGCCTGTATCCAGTGTATGAACTTTTCCCCTACTTACCTTTGCTGTATTTTTTCCATAGGATTTCCCAGCTCACCATCTCAAAGACCTTCTGCATTTCAAAGAGCACAATCTCACATTTTTTGTCCTGCTTCTGTTCCTCCTTATGCATAAATTCCAGCAGTTCCCATGATTTTTTCTGCCTTTCTTCCCTTCTCAAACCAGATTTTCCCAGCTTGTATTATTTTGACAATACTTCATGCAGGTCTATATGACGCTATCGAATGGACTTAATAGCAAATGCTATTTAGTCGATCCGATACTGTTGAAATGGCAAAATAGCGAAGTCACGGAACATCGAAATTTTTCCCAGGGGAAAAAAATCGGTGGGCCGTCTTAGGGACTTTGCCATTTCCCCCACTATAGTGCGATCTCAGAGTTGGTATATTTAAGTAGGGTGTGTGTGGGGGACACAGCCCCCTTCACATGGGGGGTGTTGGGGGTGAAGCCCCCCACTTAAATTTGTGTTTAAGTTTATTTATTTATTTTTACGGAGCAGCAAATTTTTTCCTTGGGAAAAAAATTTGCTGTTCCGGTTGTTCGATATTTTGTTGTTTCGATATTATCGGTATGATGAAATAGTGTTTGTTATTTACATCGTACGATATGATATAGATGCCTTCATGCAGTGTTCCTGTCAATAGGTTTGCCAAAATCATGATGTATTTTTTAATCAAAGAGGTATGTCTATAATTTCCCCATTTCTTCCCTTTCTAGCTCCTCTTTAGCTATCATGGCTATCCTGGCCTTCCTTGTACTTTTTGATATTTGGCCTGAGTTCTGTATTCTTTTGTCTTCCTCCTCCAGGACCTTCCACATTTCCTTCCCTCCCCATTTGTATATTTTTAGGGGGAAGCCATCTAACCCTCCAGCTTTTCTCTCCTTCACCTTGTATATGGTTTTCCTTATCACATCTCTTGTGACTTCGGCTTTCAGTTTGTCTCTTTATTTGCCCTGCATTATGTGTCTGCTAACATTCTATCCCCGAATCCAATCTGAGACTTCTGGCATTTGCTCTTCTTTGTAAATCTCCCTGTTGCATTCCTTAAATCTTTCCATAATTAGCTCATCCTCTTCTAAATATTCTCCATCTCTTCCTCTTATCCTCTAGCCTTCTCGCTGCCTGCTTCTTGTATTCTTTTGGCTAGTGTTTCCCTTGTGCCTCCTCCATTGTCCAACAGTAGTCTGTCCAGTATCATTGCTCAGTTTTGCTCTCTGATTCTATCCATATTACTATTTCTTTGATTTGTAGTGTTTTCCTTTTTACTTTCATTTCTTCAAACTTCCTTCTGTGCCAAATCTAACTCTCCCTTGAGCTCCTCAGTCATCCCTTTTCTTTCCTTCTCTTCTTTCTTTCTACACTCATCATTTTTTCCCCTGACAGTGAACTTGACCCATCAGTTTTCTTCCATTTTATCCTTGTCTTTCAGATTGTCTTGTAATAACTCCTTTATAAGTCCTTGCAGTGTTTACTCGTCCTCTGTCTCCTTCCATTTATAGCTAGCCCACCCCACCTTTCTCATATTTTCTGTTCCTGCACACTTCCCTGAAGTTTTGCTGCTGCATGATCTGATAGTCCCTCCTGTATTTGGATCTCATCCATTATTTCCACAAGGTTTTCCTTCTCTAACAACATGTCTGACCTATTTACCTATACCAAAACATTTCTTGTGAAGGTATATTCCCTCTTACTTGGTTATGTTTCCCTCCATATGCCCACTCAACACTCCCTTGCATTCCTTGGGAAAAATTCATCATTTTGGGGACTTCGTCAGAACTGGGGATTGCAACAAATCACTGTTAAAATAAAATTCAATCAATATAGATACCAATCAATAAAACAGTTAATGCAAATAAAGAAGAAATAATAAGTCATTATGTAAAAAAGCACTTAGTAAGTGAAAAAAATAGACTGTATGTATATTAATATAATAAATCATTTATATATCAAATTAAAAAAAAATTAAAACATCTAATGTAAGTATAAAATAAGCATATAATTTTGTAACACCAAGTTTTAACACACTATTTAAAGAAACAGCATCATTTAGACCCAGGGGGTCGCCTGCATTTAGCCTCACATGCCAAGGAAGTTCACAGTATTCAAGTGTATATTCCCAAGGATCCTCTCTTGGGTTTGGAACCACTTGTCCAAAAACAAAAAAAATGTTTTTATTCATATTCCATACTAATTTGTGTCTAAAAAGAGCATTAGATGCTTTTTCAGCCTTAATATCATAATCATAGTCTTATATTCTCGTTTTCAATTGAAGTTCTGTTTTACGAACATAAAAGGCAAAACAGTTATCTCCAAAAGCGAAGTAAACCACCCCCTTGCTATTGTATTCATACTGAGCTGTAAACCTAAATTTATAGTTTGTAGTATTCAAGGGACCATCAATTCCTTCAAAAATGTATTTGAAATGTATACAAGTTCCACATTTCTTTGTACCTACTTTAGACAAATTTATTACTACATTTCAACGCCAACCTTTTTCAAGTTTTTCTTTAATATTAGGATGTCTCATAAAGGTAAACTGATGTTTAGCCCCTAATTTCTCCTACAAATCCTTATTGTTGGTGATAATATTTCAATGTTTCCGGATTAAAGGTAATACCACAGGACTTTCTGCACTATACTTAATAGGAATGAGCAGGATTATATTCAGAATTCAGTTTATCTTTTACCTATGTTTCATTCTTCTTCCCACATCCTTTATCTAAGTTTCATTCTCCTTCCTACCATCCCTCAGATATGAATTGTAGTAATACCCTTGCAGAGAGAATTCTGTTGCTGAGAATTTTTTAGAACCCCCTCAACAACAACCACTGTGGGGGTTTGAGTGAATAGCTCAGCACAACAGAATGGAACATCAGGGGACTTTCAATTTCGGGGAATACTCTACCCATGTCAGGGGCAAAAGGAAGAGACAGAGATGGAACTAAATACCACATTCTTCCATTCTGGTTCTTCAGAGCATTGTTTTAATCAAGATAATTTATCTTTCACACCTGAAAGTGTAATATTTTCATCAGTTCTGAGGCTGTTAGCTTCCAAGACCCTCATACAACTGTTTTAATGGTAAACAAAGGTTTTAATATTTTCAATTATAGCAGGGTTGTCAAACTCATTTACCCCAGTGGGCCACATTTCATCAGAGTATACAGTATGCAGGCCAGGTAATTATCAGCAGCATCTTGCCCTCACCAAGCATCTTGCCCTCACCAAGAATGATGCCACAATACAAAGACAAGATGATCAGCTTTAATAACTGGCTCAAGTACTGGTGTCATTCTAAGGGGATCCAATGTCTGTCTGCCTGGGATGACATGTTGGACAAGCCACGCTGCTTCACAAGTGACGGCTTGCACCTGTCACCACTGGGCTTCTGGATATTGGCTAAGGCTCTTGCCACCCCCATAGTGCTTTTTTTAGGCAAGGCTCAAAAGACAAACCCACCTCCTTAGAAAACAAAAATGAAACATCGACGTCTGTGCAGTAACTGAAACCTGGTTCAAGGCTCCTGAGAGCACCCCAGCGCTACCAGGCTATACCTCGTATCATGCTTTTCGGCCCCAAAACCCGGGCCGAACCACAAAGGGAGGGGGAGTGTCCATATTCATCAAGGACACCCACACCTCCAGGTTAGTAGCAACACATGAAGCATCAGAGACCATACAGGTGCAACTAACCATAGGCAAAACTGCTATACAACTGGTAGCATATTACAGACCACCCTCCCAATCTCAGGAACCCCACTCAGCCTTCCTGAAGACATTGGAGGATATGAATGTATCACAAAATACCATCATACTGGGAGACTTCAACTACCCAAACATAGATTGGGTACATTATTCTAGCCCTAACACCCTAGACCAAAGGTTCCTGGAATTCATAAATTCAAATGCACTGGAACAACTAGTCACCTCTCCCACTAGGGGAGATAATATACTTGACCTGATCATCACAAACATGGGGCAAAATGCTCCACACCGGAGGTATACCCCTCACTAGTGAGATCTGACCACAAACTAATCACCCTGGATATACATATCCCACCTCCACCCCCAGCACAAAATACCACAGTGAAAAACTTCTCAAAAGCAGACTTACTCTTCTTAAGACTGAGATGGTATCCTTTAAGCCCACTGGGCCAGTGGATACCACATCCCGCAATGCCGAATCCTTCACAAATGCTTTCTATGGACATCTCCAAGAATGCATGGATCATGCAATCCCAAATAAATCCAAGTCCCTCTCCACCAAAGGCAAGCGTCCTGTCTGGTGGACCTCAGCCATTAACAAATTGTATAACAAAAGAAGGAAGCTACTGCACGACAGAGCAAAATCCCATAAAGGGAAGACATCTCTGATCAACATTAGCAGAAAACTACATTCTCTCATAAAAACATCCAAGGCCAACTTTGAGAGAAAAATCACTAAGGACACTAAAGATAACCACAAAGCCTTCTTCAGCTATGTTAGAAACCTGGGCGGAAACCCTCAGATATGCTCAGAGTTAGTTCACAACAACAAAAAATACACTGAACCCACAGATATTGCCAACATTCTGGCTGACAGGTTCAGTGCAAATTTCTCCCCTCCCTCACCCCCAAAAGAAGAAATACTTATCCCAGCTGAATGTAATCCCCCTGTCATCTCAGATGTCCAAGTGAGAACCGCCCTCAACAAAGCAAAAACACAGCATCAATGGGAACTGATGGTATCCCGGGTTGCGTGCTACGTGAACTCCAAGAGGAGCTAAACCCGCACATAAAAATGCTTTTTAACCTTAGCCTTACTACAGGATATGTACCTGAACACTGGCGTACAGCAACAGTGGTCCCACTCCATAAAGGGGGTACCTCTACAGACCCTGGGAACTACCGCCCCATAAGCTTAACCAGCCTGGTCTGCAAAGCTATGGAAAGAATCATTATGGAACTCCTAAACAGAGACATAGGAGACCTACAGACACTTGACCCCACCCAGTTCGGCTTTGTAAAGGGAAGATCCTGCCTTTTGAACCTGGTTGACTTTTTCAAAACAGTCACTAGAGCCATTGATGAGGGTAAAGCAGTCCATACAGCATACCTGGACTTGGCTAAGGCCTTCGACACAATACCCCACTCAGGCATCATAGATAAGCTCAACAGCTTAAACGTAAACCCTTATGTCACTAGATGGGTTGCAAACTGGCTAAAGGACAGAACCCATAAAGTTAAAATTGCTGGAGCAATGTCAGACTCAAAGCCAGTCACAAGTGGTGTCCCACAGGGATCTGTCCGGGGACCCTTCTTGTTCGGCATTTATTTCTCAGATGTTAAAGCAAACATGGGAGGGTTGTGGCTGACAAAGTTCGCAGATGACTGCAAACTAGGCGCCATAGTCGATACACCAGTGGACACATACATCCTACAAAAAGGCCTCACAGAAATGGACCACTGGTGCTGGAGTCACGGCCTTAAACTAAATGCCAAAAAATGTATAGTCATCCCCTTTGGGAAAAAACAAAGTACCCACAAATTATCACATAGACAGCAACCCACTGTGTACAGAAAAAGTAATCAGAGACCTAGGGACCCAAGTCGACAGCGACCTCTCATTTGACACCCACGTTGCCAAAGTGGTTAGGAAAACATTCTACCTTGCACACCTCATCATGAAGGGATTCACATCCAGATCCAAGGATGTCATTGTACCCCTATACTCCTCCCTCATCAGACCCATGATTGAGTACAATGCCCCATTTGGTATGTACCTCACCCGGCATTTGCAACAGCTGGAGAGACCACAAAAGTACCTCACCAAGAGGATCAAGGGTCTCCAACATATGTCTTATTCTGCCAGACTAAAGAAACTCCAGCTCTATTCAGTATCATACCGCCTGCTCAGAGGTGATCTCTGCCTGACGTACAAGGCCATGTCCAGTCAGGATCTGATGGACATGCTCCACCTCAAAAAATCCAAATCCATCAGGACCACGAGAGCTAAAGACTTAAACCTCAGCACAAGTATGAATAGGACATGCTGGAGGGATAGATTCATAACCCAGAGGCTTCCCATGCTTTGGAACAAGATCCCAGTTCATGTTAGGCAGAGCCCCTCACTGACTCTCTTCAAGAGAAATCTTGATGAGTGGATGGGAGATCATAAGTTTACCCCAGTGGTCACATCTGTGTCACTGTTAGACAGGGGCACAGTAAACTAATTCTATTATATAAGGGGACCTTCATTGTGTCACTACTAGACAGAGGCACAGTATTCTAAATCTATTCTGTGCATTTTTGTACCATTTCATGGGGTGGCGAAAGCCACATCACTATGGCTAGGCTTACAAATGCCCCAGGGCAGATAGCCTAGTACTAAACTATGAAACTATGAAACTATCAGATCGAGACCACTTATTAGAGGAGTAATGTAATAATAATAATAATGATGATAAAAAGAATAATATTAATAATAATAATAGTGATAATAATAATAAAGGTCAATTTAGCCAAGAAAATCAAGCTATTTACCTTAGTTCCTGGTACTACTGCTCCCAGAAACTTGGCACCTCTTGGCCTGCACAAGTGCATCAATGTTTGGCACTAAGGAGTGAGCAGTGGCTGCATTCAGTGTTGAGTTCAGATGTTCATCAGTAAGTTGATACCTGAGTCGAGACTTGCTCAAGTCCATCACAGAAAAGAGGTGTTCGCAGACCTAAGTACTGCCGAACATTGACATGATCTTTGAGGCCAACATTTAATTTGGGCATATGTTGGCCCAACATACTGATAAAATGCACCGATAACAACACTTAAAATCGTATCCTTCAACTCAGAATTACACTGGAGCTCAATTAGTTCTAACTGAAAATGTTCTGGTACTTCATCAGCACCAACAGAGAAAGGGTTGCAGAAAATAGTAAAATCATTCTCAAGGTTTTTAAAGTCTGCAAATCTTTCTCCAAACTCACTCACCAACTTGGAAATCTTGGTGCCGTACTTTCTAGTGTTGATATCACCATAAAACTCAGGTGAATCTTGCGGATACTTCAAAGTTGGAAAGTGTGCAGTATTACTTGCTGCTAGTTGGCATTGAAAAAGTTTAAGCTTCAACTCAAAGGCACGAATAGAGTCATGTAAATATTTCACTAATTTATTGCAGCCTTGCAGCCTTGTATTCAGGTAATGCAAATGTTCTGTTATATCTACCATGAAGGCTAGATTTTCAACCCATTCAATGTCTTTCAGTTCCTGCACATCCCTTCCTTTCTCATTCATAAACTCTGTATTTCACTTCTTAATTCATAAAAGTGCTTCAGCACAAATCCTTAACCAATGAACATTAGTGTGATATGGCAGACCATGAGTAGGAATTTCCTCCAATAAGCTGTTGAACTGTCTGTGGTTCAGAACTCACGCGTGTATGAAGTTCACTACCTTAATAGCAACATCCATGATATGATCCATCTTTAATGTTTTATTACAAAGCACTTTTCTGTGAATTATGCAATAGACTCGATTAATTTGATGGTCTGAGTTCATAGCTAATAGTTTTCCTTTAACTTTGTTGCCTCACCAGCTTTTCTACCAACCATTTGAGGTGCTCCATCTCTAGCCAGACTCACAGTTTTTGTCCAGTCTACACCTATTTTATGTAGAGCACCTACCAAGCTCACAAATATATTATCCCCCCATTGTTACTCAGTTTACTGGTATCAGTTCCATAAATTCTTCAGTTAACTGCATATTGTCATTTACACCATGTATATAAACTGCAAGTTGTGCTGTGTTGCTTACATCTCTACTTTCTTCAATTGCTACAGAAAATGCTACAAATTTAGCAACTTTTTATTTGAGCTGACTGTTAAGATTTTCTGATAATTCATTAATTCTATCTGCAACTGTATTTCTTGAATGACTTATGATTGCAAATGCTTGATGTTTTTCAGGGCAAATATCTTCTGTGGCCACCAATATACATTTCTCCATAAAGTCCCTTTTCGAAAAAGGCTTCGATGACACACCTATCCCTTGTGCAGTCCTATAACTTGCCCAAACTACAGCACCACTGGCTTGATGAACACGTTTAAGCAGTAACTGCTGCTTTTTGAGTAACTGTTCTAACTCCCTTTTTCTTCACGCATCTTTCCACGACATTCATCATACTTCAAAGACTGAATACTTGTGTAATGCCTGCGAATGTTAAATTCCTTTGCCACAGCTATGTTTTGCTTACAGATCAAACAATTTGGTTTTCCACTTACTTCAGCAAAAAAAGTACAAGGTTTTCCACTTTCTCTGCACTACATGATGTTCTTCATTAACTGTTCTTTTCTTTGAAAACATGATGAAGGGATTCAAAGTATTTTTATATATATTTATATATATTCAAACTAACACTCCAACTGACAAAGCAAGACTACTGCTCAAAGACAGATTGTTCCATGACAGCTACCAAAACAATGACCAAAACCTGCTGCAATGCAATCAAAAGCACAGGACTTGCCAATACATTGACTATAAGTACCCGCTTATCCTTTTAAAACAAGCCTACATTTCAATTTGTGGGATGTCTTCTGACTATTCCACACCAGTGACTTTGGGGACACCTGATTTGCTGCATTCACTGCCTGTAATGGGCCTTTTGCCCCCCCCCCCCAAACAGGATTGACTGCAACTCCCAATGATTTGTGAGAAAACTACACATTTTATGAAGAACAGACCAAAATATGAGGCAAACATCTGGACATTCTGTGAAATAGGGACAAAACTGAAGAGACTGTGTGGGTGAGCAATCGGAGTGAGTGAATGAATGAATGCACGTATGAAAGCAGAAGTGACTGTGTGTGAGAGATCAGAGACAGAGAGTAAGTGAATGCATGTATGAAAGCTGAGGAGACTGTGTGGGTGAGTGACCGGAGTGAGTGAGTGAGTGTGTGAGTGAGTGAGTGAGTGAATGCATGTATGAAAGCTGAAGAGACTGTCTGGGTGAATGATCAGAGTGAGTGAATGCATGTATGAAAGCTGAAGAGATTGTGTGGGTGAGCGATTGATGTGAGTAAATGAGTGAACGCATGTATGAATGCAGAAGCGACCATGTATGAGAGATCAGAGAGAGAATTTGAGTGAATGCATGTATGAAAGCTGAAGAGACTGTGTGGGTGAGTGACTGAAGTGAGTGAGTGAGTGAATGCATGTATGAAAGCAGAAGCGACTGTGTGTGAGAGATCAGAGAGAGAGAGAGAGAGTGAATGCATGTATGAAAGCTGAAGAGACTGTGTGGGTGAGCGATCAGAGTGAGTGAGTGAGTGAGTGAATGCATGAATGAAAGCTGAAGAGAATGTGTGGGTGAGCAATTGGAGTGAGTGAGTGAGTGAGTGAGTGAATGCATGCATTCATAAACTTATGGCTAGAAACGTTGACAGGATGAGAGTGTGATGAGTTGTGGTTTTGTGGAAGGTTGCTTGGCTGGTGGCCCTGCTGTGTATGGGAGGGTAGGCCGACTTTGGGAATGGAATATCGGGTGTGCCATGTGCTGTATGTGGGAGTGTGGTGAGCTGCATGTGGTCCACGGGTCATGTGCTTGACTCCCCTGAATTATAGTGATGTAATTATTAACCAGAGACATTTTGATTTAGTCATAAAAAGGTTATTCTTTTGTTCCTAGAAGTCATATTGATATAGGTGACTTAATTATCATTTTTAAATTGTATGTTAGGAAATTGAATCTGACTTTATTATTTTCTTCAAGTAGTAATTCTGGTCATTCTTCTACCAGTTCTCTAAATTCATGCAGATCCTACAGTTTATCTAGAAAAAGTACATTTAACCCTCCTTTACATTTGTTGTTAACCCTTTTTGAAAAAAAAAGATTGTATTAATGAGCTGAGGCAGGTTCTTTCACAATCCAAGTGAAGGTCTTATAACTTAACCAAGGATGAATACCAACTGCTTCATGAGTTAAGTGCAAATAACACCATCAGGATTATGAAGCAAGATAAAGGAGGGGGTTATAGTTATAATGAACAGAATAGATTATTCTAGTAGGATGTTTAATTTATTACATTTCAAAGTACAATATTGCAGAGTTTCCAGGAATGAAATGAATATTGCCCACCGTAAGATTGATTTATTTTTGTATGATTTGTTAAGCCACGGAGATATTGATTACAAGTTATATAAGTGTTTACATGTAGAATCTTATCATCCCTGGTATGTTTGGTATCTCTAAGGTCCACAAGGATATAGGTGACTCCCATTTTTCCTGATTGTTGTGGCAGGTGGTTAGAAAACCCATGTTTTAGCACTCTATGTGAACAGGAAGGCAAAACCATTCTGATATAAATATTACATTTTAAGGGATTCTTGGGATTTTTTAGGGTAAATTAAAAAGGATTTGTGTCATTTGGATTGGCTTTTAGTTACGGTGGATGTTGTTGACTTATTTTCATGTACAACACACAATATTGGATTAGCCTGGTTCAATGAGATTCCTTGCATTTGTGACAATTTAACTAACATCAAGATAAACATTATTTTAGCATTTATGGAAAGTTTTGATTAATACTTTTATCTACTTTGAAGGTGAATATTTTAAACAGGCGTGGGGTGGCTATGGGTGTAGCTAGAAACCCTCACCTTTATATTGATGCTGTCATGTAGTTTTGGGAACAAATGTTCATATTTAAATCCTCATATTATACCCATATTTTACTTATTTATGCTTTTGGATGATATATGTATTATTTGGAAGGGTAATCAAAAACAATTAGATAATTTAATAACATACTAATACTACTAATGATTTTTTTCACTCACAATGTCTCTGACATTAGTATTAATTACTTGGATGTATTGATTGCTAAAGATTTTGACCATGATGGGTTTAAATCAAACATATATAGGAAACCCTCATTTTCCAGTTGTTACCTCCATTTTCATAGCTGTCACTCATTAACACAGAAAAATAGCTTGGGCCAAATGACTCACTCAGCCAGAATTTGAATGATGATAATTTTACCTATGAATTGGAAGTTCTTTACAATATGATTTTAGAAAGGCGTTACCCCTGTGATATGCTTACAACTATTAAAATTGAAATTTTGTTGAACAGGCAAAACAAGTTTAACCCTATAGTACGTATAGGTTTAAATTATAATTATGTTAACACAGATAAAAAAGTAGATTCCATTAATTATGATAATGGCATGTGTATTAAGTATGGTGCAGAAAGTCATGTGGTATTACCTTTAATCCGGAGACATTGGAGTATTATTACCCATAGTAAGGATTTGTATGAGAAATTAGGGGCTAAAACCTCAGTTTACCTTTATGAGAAATCCTAATATTAAAAAAAAAAAACTTGAAAAAGGTGGGCGTTGAAATATAGTAATAAATGTATCTAAAGTAGGTAAAAAGAAATGTGGAGCCTGTACACAATGCAAATACATATTTGAAATTTAGATTTACATCTCAGTATGATTGCAATAGCAAGGGGTGGTTTACTTAACATTTTGCGATTCCTGTTTTGCCTTTTATGTTGGTAAAACAGAACATCACTTGAAAAAGAGAATACAAGAACATTATTATGATATTAAGGCTGAAAAAAACATCTAATGCTTGTTTAGGCACAAATTAGTATGTAAAACAATTAAAAAAAATTTTTTTTTGGTATTTTACCAAGTGGTTCAAAACCCAATAGGGGTCCCTGGGAATATACACTTGAATATCATGAAAGTTTTGGCAAGTCAGGCTAAATGCAAGTGAACCCCTGAGATCTAAATTATGCCATTTCTTTAAATAGTGGGTTAAAACTTTTGTGCTACAAAATTATAGTATATGCTCATTTTATGCTAAATTAGATGTTTTAAAATGCTTTAAATTTTATATATAAATGTTTTGTTATATTAATATACATGCATTCTCATTTTTCATATCCTAATTTGTACTTTATTTGCATTCTTTTATTGACTGAATTTGTGTCTGTATTGGTTGAATTTTATTATGTGATTTTTTGAATATTTACTTTAATGGTGATTTGATGCAATTCTCAGTAGGATGAAAGCACCTGACTGGGATAATAAATTTTGTCCTTTTGATTTGCTTGTGTGGTCTGGTCTGTTTACCATTTGTGGTGTTTTTTTTTGTTTTTGATTTTAGTTTTCTCAGCTGGTGCTCCTTGGTTTTAGTGGTTTAAAGTTAATCTTTTTTTCTTTATTTTCACCTTACATACAACTTGTATTTTTCCTGTTCTGTGGTGACATTGAAAACTCCCCCCACCCTTTATCTCTATTCCATCTCTTGTTGTCTGTAACCAGTCAGCAAAAAAATCTTTTTGAAGAATCATTGTTTATCCTTGTTTGATGCATGTATGTTTCCTAGTGTGCAGTGTGCACCTTTCACACTTCCCTGCCAGATGATCCATCTACCTTTCCCACTTTTTATAACTTTCTCTGTGGTTGCTTGAAGAGCTCTACAAAACACTATTACTAGCCACCTTGTTGACCATTTCTCCCTTTGGTAGTCATAACACTGTATCTTCTCCCCATTTCTGATTTTCAGTTTTGTTTCTTGTAGTAGAACAATGTCTCTTCCCATTGTCTTTATCCTGTCCTATATTCTCTTTCTTTTGATAGGCTATGATGAACTCACCCAATGTTTCACATAATTAACTGTATTTTCCTTTTTTGTTTTTGCCACCCTTCCCTGATTCTCCAGTTGTTGCCATCTGACGTAACACTTCTGCCAGGCCTACTGTCTGAGCTAAATGGCTCCCTATTGAAATGTCCGTATTCAAAATGCCAAGTGCCAACATAACAAAAACAAAAAAAAAAATCCAGGAGAAGAGTGAATGATGAACATTGCTCTTCTACTGTAAACCTCTTTTTTGCAGGGGGAAAGCCCCCCTGCACCTCCAGTGTGGAGGACAAGCTCCCACCCCAGACTTATATATACCAACTATGAGATTCCTGTACCCCGGAGAAAAGGGAATATTTTAGGAAATGGCCATCTTGGACTTGATATATGTAAGTCCGCTTTTTTGACCATTCAGTCTCCATGTTTGGGGACTCATCCTAGTGGGTCCTAATATTTTAAATGGTTACCAAGTTTAACATTATTTTCTTTCATGACTGCTTATCTTTGGACCTCTGCTCCCCATCCCTGACCTTTGAACTTTTGCCTTTAGACTCCTGTATGTGTATAGGTATACCCTGGATATTAGCCTTTTAAGACTTTATTTTGTTCCTTTCCAGTGACCCTCACACTAATACTTTGCACACCAACCTGGTAATGATGTTACCGTCATTTTATATTGCAACATTCCCATTCATTGGTCTCCTCTCCTCACTGTTGCTCACCAGTCTGGTGTACCAGCTCAATTTGTGTGATAGTCAAACATTTTTTATTTGCAGTTTTACAGCTCTTTGCAATGCTGCTTGTGTGCCACTGCTCCTTTATTTCACATTGTCTGTGAGTTTTTCTTTATTTAACGTCCCCATTCCCTCCATACAGTTCTTTTTATTCCTCCTATTATTCCATCAGCAATTCTTATTTTTTTTCCAAAACAAAGATGTTAAACTTATGTTTACAGCAGTTTATTGCACATCATTAAGTACTTATGAAAAATATATGGCTTACCTTGGAGGAATATCCCTATGCCTCCCATGACTGCATTACCAATCATTGCCCTGGTAATGGTTCACTTCCTCCCACTGTTTATAACGTTTTGTTGTGTTCAGATGCAGATCAAGGTCAAATGGACTGCTAGGCAGAGTGATATATTGGGGGCCCCCAGAGCAGCCCCTCCTGTGGCAACCCCTACCTCTCAAAGCAGCCACCTCCCCAGCCATTCAAGTGTTCCACTATTTGGCTATTTTTCCCCGGTTAGCATAAATACTGTTCAAACCTGTCAATGAGCATAATGTTTTCTTATTTACTTCTACAATGATTAGAGATAGTGAAATAAAATAGCGCAACACTGATAGCCATTTGCTAAACAAACAATACAGTCTCACAATGAAAATAGACTAAGCATGAGCAGTAAACTTCTCTGCTCTTAAAACTCACATTCATTGAAATGGCATTAAAACTCACATTCAAAGAAAATGCATCTGCCAGAGGAGGATTAAGTTTACCTCTGGGCTGTTTTCAAACCACAGGGTCCTTGCACACATTTTAGGGACATGCATACATATATGAGTTATTTGATTCACCTTCCTGATTTTACTAAATTGTATTCCTTGTATAATACAGCACCACTTATTGGAATATGCTTTAAATTTGTAGTTTTGAACATGCTTTCAGTAAGCAATGAAAAAATGTGTGAACCAATAATGACAAAACTACCTATTTTCAGAAAATTTCAACCATAAAAGGCCACTCTGACAGCTGTCATTACAATTCACCAATATCAGTCAATAAGCACTC
The DNA here is from genome assembly GCF_019279795.1 of Protopterus annectens. Taxonomy (NCBI): domain Eukaryota; kingdom Metazoa; phylum Chordata; order Ceratodontiformes; family Protopteridae; genus Protopterus; species Protopterus annectens. The sequence continues at coordinate 1,920,011,339 of NC_056739.1, forward strand.
TGCAGAAGTAAAAGTCATCTGAATAATTCCAAATTAAAGAGAACTGCAACTAATGAAACGGTTGCTACTGGAAACAACTTTACATTTCAGTGTTTCATCTACAAATTCAGTGCCTACTGCCCTTGAAGAATTAAATTGCTGATGTTACATTAAAAAAAATTGGTAAGCTGGCAAAATCGCAATAGGGAATGAATGATAAATCAACAAGTTCATAGTTAATAGGCATCTCATACAGAGGAGGGCACACTCAGGAGTGCAGAACTCCTACCCCCCCTTAAAATGGACCAAATAATGACCAAGCAAAAGAGCACTGCAATGCCAGCACTCCATCTGCATGGTGTGGGAGTAGAATCCACAGCCTTCTGCACCAAAGGCAATTATGCTACCAACACTGCTTTCACATTCTACAGTGCAAACGGTGACTACCATTTGCTAAATAAAACAGTAGCACATTGAAAACAAACTTAGCGTGAGCAACAATAAACTTCTCTTCCCTTGAAACTCACAATTACACAAATATGCACTGAAACGTATAATCCCTTGAAAATGCATTGAAATTCATAATTCCCTGAAAATGTACTGAAACTCACACTCACAATTTCTTCTGCAGTCTGGTAGTTGGTGTAGAGGATTCTGGCTTTTGTCTCCTGTAACCAAGTTTCAGGTTTAAGCCTGAGTAAGTTAATTGACTAACCTGCCCTACCCCTAACTAGGGCATTATATACCATACCTCCATACCTCTCAACCTCTTAGTACAATAAATCTGGACAAAGCCTAAAATAACAGGGGGACAAAAGCCCCAAAATAGGGACAGATTTTAAGTATTGATCTTACAGACTTAAAAAGTTGCTAGAAGAACAGGATTTGTGTTAGCATGTATTTTCTGAAGGATACAAAGGCTGAAACTCATATATGACTTCATTCATCTATGAATTGCCAGAAAACCACACATTTTATGAGGAATAGGCCAAAAATATGAAACAAAAATCTGCACAACCTCTTAGTTTAAGAAATCTGGACAAAGTCTAAAATAATGGGGATACAACAGCCCAAAACAGGGACCGAGTTTAAATATTGCTCTTTTAACTTAGTTGTTAGAATAATCGGATTTCTTTTACCATGCGTTTCCTGAAGGATATGAATTCAAACTTGTATATATGTTATTATTCAGTGACTTCAATCCTCTGTGAATTGCTAGAAAACCACACATTTTATGATAAGCAGACGAAATCTATGAGGCTAAATCTGGACAGTTGAGAGGTATTTAAAAAAAAACATACAGACACACATGCACACCTACCTTCTCTCACACAGTACAGCAACACACACACACACACACACACACACACACACACACACACACACACACACACACACACACACACACACACACACACACACACACACAATCTTGCATACAAACAGAACAGCTAGTTTAAATCACATATACACACTTTCTCATACAGAAACAAAACAGCTAGTTTAAATTATATATGCTCACATACATACGTACATACACACATTCTCTCTCATTCAGAAATGAATGGAACTACTAGTTTAAATTACACACACACACACACACACACACACAGCACATTTATTTACTTGTTTGAATATTCATTCAGTTATTTGTTTATTTTCTTAATTTGTTAACCAGTGGGTTGAGTACAGTTTTCAAAATGAAGTGTTTATTAATTAAAGAAAGTGATGTGCTGTGTTTAACTCACTGTTTAATCACACATTCACTGCACTTTGTAGTAGTCAGTTTTTCTTACACTAGAAAAGAGGAAAGCAAACCATGGACCTATTATTCTATTAAAAACATAATAGGAACAGAAAATATTTATCCTTGTCTGGGGAGTAAGCCCAGAAACCACACCTTCCATGCCTAACTGTTCAATGACTCCTTGTCAGGGCAGTGGCAATGACAACCTCACGGAAATCTGGGGGCCCTGGGTTCAATCCCCAGAAAGGAGTCAGTCTTTTCCTTTCCTATTGCGTTGTTATTCTAAAAATTATACTTGTGATGTTTGTGAGGTCCTCATCTACTCAATATTGTTAAGAGATGTCCCAGAAAAAATAGATTTGTATTTCCTGTATTGAAAAGGCTACCTCTTTGCTTGTTAAATTGGAGCTTTGGTACTTCAGCATACACATCTGTCAACTGTTCATATTTTTGTATCATATTTTTGGTCTGTTCCTCATATTTTATTTCTTCTTGGGCAAATCACTGAGGGCTGAAGTCACTGAATGGCATACATTTGAGTGTCTGACTGTATACCCTTCAAAAATACATGTCTAACATAAATACTGTTGTATTGCCAACTTTCTATGTTTATAAAAGCAATACTTAAAATTTGTCCCTACTTTTGAATCTTTGTCCCCCAATTATTTTAAGCTTTCTCTAGATTTATTGCACTAATAGGTTGAGAGGAATGTCTAGTAATCAACTATTTTTTACAGATCCATTCCAGCAGCATATAAGTATTAATTCTTTGAAAATCATAGGCCTGAACAACCTGGTTGCAGAATTAGAATATTTTCACATCCTTTGATGGGCTAATACTGGGTCTCCCAATTTGTAGGCTCATTTAGTGTTACTAGGTCCCTTGTCACATCTTAAAATAGTGAATCTAAACTGGGTTCCCTTGCAGTTCTGTTCAGTTTCACTTTATCCAAGCTTTCCCTTAGCTTTTACACCTGTCCACCTGTTCTTTAAAAAAGCAAAGCACTGACCTTCAAAATAATACAAAATGGTCATAAAGAGCAACAGAGCTAGCTTCACACTTACGTACACATTACAAATACCCATCTAGTTATAGGAAAGTGCTGCTTGTCCATTAATGCTTTAGACTTTAGAAAATCATTAAAAATTCATGATGCACACACACACACACACACACACACACACACACACACACACACACACACACACACACGCACGCACGCACGCACGCATGCACACACACACACACACACATATTTATCTTACCCTCTCTCTTACCGGAATGGTTCTCTCTTATCAAAGCAGCTATTTTAAATTCTACATGCAAACATGGAATGATTTTACATCCATGGTGGCGTGCTTGTGTACAATGTATGCATGGTCATCCTTAAAGGAGAAGATACCACCACTGTGGTGTTAAGAAGTTTTTTTTTTTAATTAATTATTATTTAAGACTACTGGCTAGAGTGGGCCCCCCACAGCCACAGCGTCCTAGGCAACTGCCTATGTCACCTACTACTAGATCCGGCTCTGGTTGTGTTCCCTGGAGTGTGTTTCACAAGGTAAAGATCTTTTTAAATTAATACATGCTTCTTGCCCTATCCACAGTCATCTGCCTTTCAGTGTTCATTCCTTTCACTTATTTATTGCTTCTTTTTTCTGTAGTCACTTTCTGTCTGTCTGTAGTCCTGCCTTCCACCTCTTTGATTCTGCTGTCCATCATAATTGCTTCTGTCCAGCTTGTTTAGTCTCTCATTTGTTCAGCAGTTCACTTCTGAGTTGCCTGACCTATCAGTTGCTCATCAAACACTGCCCTCCCATCTCTTTAGAGCTGTGCCTTGTCCATATCTCCTTCTGTTTCTTTCAACGCTTTTATGCCTAAATCTTCCTTGGGAGAGGCTTTTCATTCTTCTGACCTTTGATATAACTCTTTCACTTGTTTTCATTCCAACATCTTGTCTGTTTTCTCGCCCTCTTGTGCTTGCTTTTGTGATTTATTTCCTGCTAATCTCTTGTACTGGCATGTGGCACCTGTGAACTTCCTGGTCCTGTCTTCTTCCCTGCTGGGATTTCATCCGGTGTTACATGTTCTCCCAATGTCTCTGCATCACCTCTCCTGTGTCTAAGATTGTTCTTCCAGTCCATGTCTTCTAGGTAATTCAGATTTGTACTAACTGGGTTATTTAGCACTATGTGATAAGCTTTGTTTAAACATTTGAACATCCTCCATATTATGTAGCCTGAACTATTCCCCTTCCTGCTGTAATTCCAGAATTGCTTGGTATTTCAAACATTCAGTTGTCTCATTCATTCTTAGTTAATTTAATACCTCCAGCATGACTTTCCTTCTCTTTTAGAATGTTTCCAGGTAACCTTCAGTGAGCTTTATCAACAACTCTGCAAATAGGATAACTTGAAATCTGTTTGTTTGCCTTACTATTTCATTTTTGCAACAAAGGAATGGGCTTATAGCAAAACATGGGTGGTGCAGTGGTTAGTGTTATCACCTCACAGCAAAAGGTTCTCTGGTTTGATTCTCAGCTGAGGTACTTTCTATGCAGAGTGTGCATATCCTCCCCTTGTTTGTGTGGGTTGCCTCTGGGTGCTCTGGTTTCTTCCCACATTCTGAAGACATGTCTGGCTGCTGAAAATGGGCTGTCCCACTTGGAATTCCCCAGTAAATAAAATATGGCTTGATGCCATATTCTCTCTGTTACTGTATCTGGATTTCACAGTACCACAAGTCTCTTAACTAATTGCTGTATTACAGATTGCCCCATTCACTGTTGCTCACTCTCTTGTTTTCTAATTATCCTGTTGTTACATCTTTTTGAGTTATTTTCAAAATCATCCATCTTTTCCTCCCAGTTGTATTATGTGAACCTTTTTCTGCAACTCAGCTTTAATTACTGCTTATCTTACTCAAGATCTTGCATCTTACCCTGTAGTATTTCCACTTCTGCTTTTCTTGTGTGTGTGTGTGTGTGTGTGTGTGTGTGTGTGTGTGTGTGTGTGTGTGTGTGTGTGTGTGTGTGTGTGTGTGTGTGTGTGTGTGTGTGTGTGTGTGCGTGTGTGCATGCGCACTTGTGTGTTTTGTTCTATTGGTTGTTTAAAGGAGTTCACATCCTGGCCTGCTGTGATTACCTTTTCAAACAAAATGCACAATTGTTTCTCATTATTTGCAGCTCTAAAAGTGTCCATCTCCTCTTCCTTTTTTACTGCTCACTCATCTTTCCTTCTTGTTTGCTTTTTTTCCTCCCTGAGAACATACTTTTCTTTTACTGGGAGCACTATTTTTATCCACATTTTTGCAGGGCCGGTTAATTTTGGCTGAGTTCTGTAATACTCCCAATATTTTATATCTATTTTAGAAGTACAAAGTACTTCCCAGACGTCTCTTGCTTCCTGCTTCACTCCCTCCATTTCCTGCTCCAGCATCTCTTTGAAATCCAATTTATACTGAGCTAAATCATGGTAAAGTAAAGATTTATTTTGTAGGTATGTATTTTACATATAAAGACTGGCACTAAAATAGTTATTCACCTTTTCTAGTGACAAAGTGATAGCTTCATGGGATCATTAAAAAGTCAAAATTAGGATCAGGTCATGCTCAAATCTTTTAAAATAGGTTTGATCATGTTAGCCTCAGAGGTGACCCCTCGTATCATTTATTTCTTGCTTACCAACCCTTGTCCTTTTCTCAGTTCTTAGTGATATTCAGTGATGTCCACTTTATTTTCAAAATTATTTGCTTCTGTCAGACATAAAGTATTCTTGAGTTCAGAAAACTTATAAAGCTGAAAAACATTTAAAAAACAAAATAGTTACAAACATTTAGAATATAATTTAGAGCTGTTGATTTGTGTTATGTGCAGTTATGTGCAAAAACATGCATAGTGCTTATGCAGAGACATTTGTATGCTTGTGTTTCATTACTTTGTAAAGTTATCAGTAAACTGGTTTTGATTTTTCTACTGTTAATTTCTCATTCATGTGCTGGATTGAGCAGCCAGGTCTCTTTCCAGTGGAGTATCAACAGAGAGGCTCAGTGACTGACTGATTTCTACTCTGTACACCATATTTAATCAGTAATCAATGGTGATGGTGCAGAGTGTGCAGTATTTAACCACAAGTGCTAGAGGCAAACCATGAATGCAAACCAGAGTTGTTTAACAGAAGCTCCAATGGGTAAATGATAAACAACAAACAACCATTAATTATTGCTGTTATACATTGATGTTATACCTTGGTCAAGCATTTTTGACTATGTTTTAGCATTTCCTGCATACCGTCTGTGGATAAGTGCTTGCTAAAAAGTAGTCTCTGTATGCTTGCCAGTTATGCATTTCATTTATATTAACAATATTTATTCAACTGGGAATCCCTTGAGTTACCAAGAATGTGAGTATGAACTGTATGTGTGAGGGGAGACTGTATGTGTGTGTGTGTGTGTGTGTGTGTGTGTGTGTGTGTGTGTGTGTGTGTGAGTGTGTGTGTGTGCGTGTGCATGTGTGCGTGTGTGTGTGTTTGGTGTATTTGTGCATGCATGTATATACAGTATGTATGTATGTATGTGTGCATGTGTGTATATTTGTGTCCACATGTGTGTATGTGTGTTTGTGTGTGTGTGTGTGTGTGTGTGTGTGTGTGTGTGTGTGTGTGTGTGTGTGTGTGTGTGTATGTGTGTGTGTGTGTGTGTATACGCGAGCGCACATGTGCATGTGTGTGTGTGTCTCTCTCTCTCTCTCTCTCTGCATCCTTTGTGATGAAGTAATAACTTGTTCCTGACTGGCTGTCCCTCTTAACCCTGAATGGATTAAAGCAGGTACTAGACAATAAATAAATTAGTTACTATGAGTATCTATCTTTCTATAGAAAGAACACCAAAAGCATAGTAAAACACAAACCAAACTTAGTAAATGAGAAATAAATCTGCCAACCACCTAGGCAAGGGTCCAGACACAACTTGTATTTTTGACCGCTTTCATTCTTTAATAGTAAAAACAAGAACTTCATCAGAAAATACAAGTCAAATGAGAAAAGCAGTTTAAAAAGAGAGCCAAAAAAAAACACATAACTAAACACTACCAATTATTAAATAGTGGGTGTTGTCACAAAAGGAAATAGTTGAACTGAAATTTAAAGTGTAAGTGAAGAGTAATAAATAAACTTATGTCATACAATTTAAAATATAAAAAAAATAAAAAACTATCAGTGTCATTTTTGCATCAGTAAAAAACACTTTATATTTATGTGTTCACTAAGTCCAGGATCATGACTGGCTCTATGCCGAATTTGCCATGCAGATTCATGGCATTCAAGAAAACTGTTACTGTCACCACAAAAATAGTCATGGCCTCCTGGGTTCACTGCCAGGATTGTACACAGCCATGACATTAGGCTTACATAAAATGGAATAACTTAATGTTACACTCATCACTGAAAGACAGTAACTGCATGAATGGCAGACTTAGACAGTGTACAGTGTACACTGCAGAGAGTCCTATGTCTTGGCTGACTTTTTGCTCTACCAGTTGTAAACAGTAGCACAATGTGCCTTGATAGCACTGTGTATACGTTATAAAGAGCTTGTGTGCCAGACAGAGATACCCAGTCAGGTTACGTGCATTTTGTGGGAATAACAATTAATTTCCACTGACTGTCTACAGCACATTCCTTAGCATACAGCAACACATATATAGCTTTAAGTGCTTTACAGTCATGGGAGCATCTATGATTGCTCTTAGTTTGCAATCATCTGCAAACTTCGTCAGCCAGAAGACCTTAATATTGGCCTTGACTTCTCAGAAGTAGATGCCAAAGAGGAATGGACCCAGCACAGAATGCTGACAAACTTCTCTAGTGACCAGCTTATTTGTGTAGATGGTCTCTACTCTCAAAACTTCTAGGGTCCTATCTGTGAGTCAACTGGCTATACAGTGTATTATACAGGGGTTTATGCCTAATTCTGTGAGTTTGTTTACAGTGCCAGGCATGCACTATTTTGTCCTCATTCATTGCCTTGTTGAACTTCTCAAAGAAATCCACCAGGTTTAGTAGGCATGTCGTGCCTTTGAGGAAACCAAACTGGAAAGGGCTGATTCATAAAAGTTTCCGCCAGCATTGCCATAATTATGGAATCTGATACATTACTGTACCATACCAGTAAAGAGATTGGGTACTATGTGGTTTATAATGGTAGGAGCTCAGTTGCATCGCTGTGTTGGTGGTAGGCTACATGTGCCTATGGCAATGTATTTGTGTGCACTGTTTTCTACAGTGGTATGCATACTTTTTGACTCTAGAACTTTGCACAAAACCAAAAAACAATGGATGGGTGGGAGACAAAGGCCCCAAATAAAGGACAAATTTCAAGGATTATTTTAATTCCCTTGGAAAGTACATAAAACGACTGGTTTTGCATCATTGTTTATTTTCTGAACAGTAAGAATTAATAAACTCCAATGTCTGGCGTTATTGACTGACTATAATCATCAGTGATCTACCAGAAAATCAAACATTTCACCTTGGACAAGTTAAAAAATGTCAGGCAAATTCAGGGATGTTCTGCAAAGTGAGGAACACTTGACTGGTATAGTGGAATGTGTTGTTGCATCCTTTATTATATATGTCCTATGAAATGCCTTCCAATTAACAATGTTGTTGTTGTTGTTCCTCAGCTATGCTACACTAAGTATTGCAGGGCTATTGATTCTGGTGTGGTATGTCTGTATGTCTACTCTCATTGTTGTTTTTACTACTTTAGGGTGTACTCCAAGGTCCACATGTTTGTGAATCACAGACCATGATGTGGATCACCATTTGTTTAGCTACTACACACCTGGACTCCTCCAGGTATATAGAAGCACATGCTACTGCTTCACTGTTCTTGGATCTGTTTATAGATTGTACAGTGCTCTGGTATGTGGATTTTTCTTCATACCAGCCCTGAGCAAATGCAAATAAAGTTAATGAATCTCATTCAAAAATTGTCACCAAAACTGTTACCCACATTTTACAGTGACATATTAACAGTCTTGGGGGAGCGTGAAAGTAAATTATTATAACAGAAGATGTCTTAACAGGTCATTGTTGCAGTAGCCTAAATTATTTGGGCTATGTCCTGCCTTTGATATGACCAACTGCATGGCATTTGAAAGCCTAAGGCTTGATGAGCTGGTTCCAATTGAAAATGAGTTGGCTTTTCAAGTACAAAGTAAAGATCACAAACAGGAGTCACCTGCTTTCTAGGTGGACAGATATGCAAAACTCCTTTCAAAAACTGTCTGCCTTGAGGACAGCCAGAAAGGGAAGATCCAAGGGCAGACATGCCAAAATGGCTGACAAATGAATTTTGATAGAGGAGTAAGAATGGGCAGAGAACACTAAATCATGTAAATAATCAAGAAACAGAGGCAGCCATGTCTTAAAAGGGTCTTGGTTCTTGGAAATGCACCAATTACAACATATTTTCCACTTACAAGTACATGATTTCCTTGTAACAGTTTTTTAGACTACTTCAATACCTGCTGCGCATCAGTTTTTGTGCAGTAATGTATTTTATTGCATGAGTTTTAAAACCATTCCATGACAGCTTAGAACGATCAGTCCAGTGACTGACAATATAAAACTTAATTAATAGACATAACGTAATGAGAGCTTTAAGTTTAAGGTTTGATAATTCAACATTTGTGATGTGTAACAATGCCGTTTCCCAACTTAAAGTAGATTTATGGTAGCCCATTTTGTCTAGTCTTACTTTAAGAGAGCACCAAATACTCTGAGAATATCTGCAAAACCACATAATGTGAAGTATATCAGCATGTGGACAAGAGCAACTAGAGCATGTAGTGGAGACATTTGGATTAAATTTATTTAGGTGAACAGGGGTTAAATATAGGTTGTTAGTGATCATAAATTGTGTATACCAAAGTTTTTTAAATGGTGAATGTTTAATGGTGTAATTAATTGAAAGTAATTTCTGTTGAAGGGAGATGGTGTCACTCTGTTGATTCCAGTAATCCGCAAAGATAACTTTCTCTTTGTACAAGTGACTGGAAAAGAGTTTGTAAGCAATAGAAAGCATGTTCTTCTTATTGGCTAGGATCTGTAACAGGTCTGCTACTGCGTTACATTCAACTTCTAGACTAGGATGGTTATATAGAAAAAATGATGTAAGCTCTCTCAATTGCCTCAATACTGTTTAATTACCCATCAATTAATAATTAAGTACTCAATTTTTCATTTAATGGTGTTATATAGGCTGATTTATTTTAGAGTATTGCAGCATTTTGTACTGTTTGTAAATAGTTCTTATATTAGTTGTATTGTTAGTTGTATTTTACTATGTGGTTTTGTTCACATGATTATTGAACTGCAGTTTTATTCTTCAAGTTGTGTTATGTAAAAGCTAATAAAAGTCTATTTGAAAAAAAAAAAAAATACCTGCTGCACATCCTCAGAATGAAAGTGCCTAAAAGGTATAAAAATTCTATTATCCAAGTAGTTAACTGAAGAGTTTTCAGGTTGGGGTATATTAAACAATCCGTCTTGTATGAGTAAATCAATTCTGTGGGGAAACCTGTGGTACCTGTCCTTGATTAGTTTCAAAAGAAGGGAGAACCACTTTTGCGTGGACCATAAGGGAGTCACCACCGCTATCTTTGGGAGAGTCCTTCTGGCTCTTCTATGTGAGGTTTTCCTCATGACTGGATCAATTCTTGGAAGAATCCAGAGGGTTTTATTTCTATTGGTGAGT